>NC_137203.1:3762531-3805031 GCF_960531495.2 Zeus faber
TTTTGTTTATGCTCCATCCGTAGTTCCTCGTTCATCTTCTCCGCTCCTCATTTTCCATCAACAATTCCTTGAAGCCACGGAGCCTGTTTTCATGGAGTTCACATAGAGTTCTCTGCTCCAGATGAAGAGGCTGCTCTGGGATCTGCTCTGTTTGGACGTGTGCAGCGGGGGACACGGTGCTGAACTCCTCGACCCCTCCCGTCACTCCCGGCACTTGCTTTTTTGGAACGGACAAACACTAGAGACAACAGCGCCATTCATCGGCGTTCTCTCCCTCTTTAATCAGTCTACCGCTGCAGCCTGCCTCCACCCGCTCCGCCCAGAGACCACAGGGTCACAAGCTCAACCTACATGTGCTCTGTCCCTGTCGCTCTGTCCCTGTCGCTCTGTCTCTATCGCTCTGTCCCTGTCGCTCTGTCCCTGTCGCTCTGTCTCTATCGCTCTGTCCCTGTCGCTCTGTCCCTGTCGCTCTGTCTCTATCGCTCTGTCCCTGTCGCTCTGTCCCTATCGCTCTGTCCCTGTCACTCTTTCCCTCTGTCGTTCTGTCACTCTATCGCTCTGACCCTGTATCGCTTTGTCTCTTTTGCTCTGTCCCTCTGCCGCTCTGACCACTGTCCCTGTCGCTCTTTCCCTCTGTCACTGTCTCTGTCCTTCTGTCACTCTATCGCTCTGACCCTTTATCGCTTTGTCTCTATCACACTATCTCTGTCACTCTGCCCCTGTCGCTCGGCCTCTGTCACTCTGTCTCTGTCACTCTGTCTCTATCGCTCTGTCGCTATCGCTCTGTCTCTATTGCTCTGTCTCTATCGCTCTGTCTCTGTCACTCTGTCTCTATCGCTGTCTCTATCGCTTTGTCTCTGTCGCTCAGTCCCTGTCGCTCTGTCTCTATTGCTCTGTCACTCTATCGCTCTGTCTCTGTCGCTCGGTCCCTGTCGCTCTCTCTATCGCCTTGTCACTCTATCGCTCTGTCTCTGTCGCTCGGTCCCTGTCGCTCTCTCTATCGCCTTGTCACTCTATCGCTCTGTCTCTGTCACTTGGTCCCTGTCGCTCTGTCTCTGTCGTTCGGTCACTCTATCGCTCTGACCCTGTATTGCTTTGTCTCTTTTGCCCTGTCCCTCTATCGCTTTGTCCCTCTACCACTCTATCTCTATTGTTGTGTCTATCTCCCTATCCCTCCGTCCCTCTATTGCTTTTTCCCTCTATCACTCTGCATTTTTGGTCCTCTGTCTCTCTATCATCTGTCCCTCTATCATTGTGTCCATCCATTGCTTTTCAACTGTGAGAGAGCTCTTTGATTCCTTTCTTTCTTTCTTTCTTTCTTTTTTTGTTTCTTTCTTTCTTTCTTTCTCTCTTTCTTTTTTCCTTTCCTTCTTTCTATCTTTCTTCCTTCGTTCTTTCTTTCTTTCCATTTTCCTCCTTACTCTCTTCAGCGCAGCCCACGCTGCACCCTGAGCTGCCGTGGTATCTGGTGATAAGCCACAAAGCAGAGTCGTTCGTGCACGACACCAGCACGTGCACGCCAGAGCTCAGATTAGCCGCTCTGTTATCGGCGCCCGTTTATCTGGCCAAAACGCTCTCTAAAGCACTCTCACCCTTTCTCCGCGACCTTTGACCTTTGACCCATCTGACCTTTACCTCTCTGCCGTCACTTTGCCACACTGGTTTGCTCTCGTTCTGTTGTTTTCCCTCATTTTATAAAAAAACATTGAACAAAACATATAACGTACTGTATGTAATACCGCTGCAGTAGGTGCGGCGTCGTGAGCCAGACGGTGTGAGATATTTAAGCGATCCCGATGCACCTTCTGTCAGACATAATTTGCCGGCCTCGCGCAGAGCCCGCATCCATTTTTCACCCTTAAAATATTAAACAAAAAAACAACAAAAAAAAACAAGCTTCTCCAAGCAACGTAAACAGAACTAGATAAAAAACAAATCACCTCAGACGTAAGAAAGAAAACCGGACAAACCACACGCGCCCGCTCATCACAGCCAAAGCGTCAGGACAAACAGACTGAGCTCAGTGTTATTATCATACGGAGAAGAAACTTTTTTCTGGTTTGTGAGGTTTCACTGTGGTCGCCAATTTGGGGAGCGACAAGGACTCGTCTGAGAAAAGGTCTGAATCCCGCGAGGCAGCGACGGGGGATGAAGGGGAAGAGGGTGAACGCGGACGTCGCTCTCTCTTTCAGTTTGGGATTCTGGAGCGAGCCAAAGCGCTTCCCAGTTAAATGTCAAGACTTCTGGTTCGGCAGCGCTGGCCCGAACAACTTCTCCACACACACACACACACACACACACACACACACACACACACACACACACACACACACACACACACACACACACACACACACACACACACACACACACACACACACAAGCACGCACGCACGCACACACACACATGCAGTAGCTGCTCTACTTTCAGGCTGTGAACGGACAAACAGACGTCAAAAGCAGACGTCAGTGTTTTGTGAATGGAGTCCCGCAGCTCGAGACTCGTTCAGTAGTTTATGAGTCTGACTCCATTTCTCCACCCGCACGAGACGCCTTCGTGTGAAACACCGTTGACTTTGCGTGCGTCAAGCAGCGATCGGCCCGTCCCGACGCGCTCGCCAGGGCGACGGGGAGAGACGGGGACACACAAAGGGAAAAGGAATCTTACCTTCGTCTTGTTCTCTACAAAGTGACGCGCTGGCTTCCCTCCTCTCCTCCCGGTCCTCCGCACTCCCTCCCTCCTCCGCCCCACCCCGTCGGCCCCCCCACCCCGTCGCCTTGTGACCCGCCCGTCTGCTCTGTGCCGGCTCTCGCCGAGGAGGGCGTGCGCGGCTGGGAGCGCACGCCGGCGAGCGCGCACGGCCGTGTGCGTCTGTGCGAGCGAGGGACTTTGCTTTGTGCCGACGTGAGCCGCCGGTGTCAACTGACTGAGCGGGAGAGAGAGGGAGGGAGGGAGGGAGGGCGGGCGGGAGACAGAGAGAGAGAGAGAGAGAGAGACTGAGTGCGACGGAGGGAGGGAGGGGGGAGAGGGAGGGAGAGATAGCGACGGAGGGAGAGAGATTAGTACACACAAACACATTGCCCCCTCAGGGAAATTCCACCCCTCTCCCCTCTGCCTCCCGGCCCCGCCCGGCCCCTCCCCTCCATCTCATTTTTTTTCTCCCTCCTGTTTTTTTTTACTCCCATCGAGAACTAATGACACCCCCCCCCCCCCCCCCCGCTTGTTTTTTCCCCCATTTGCGCTGCTTCTCATCATCTCCATCCCGTACAGGGGTTCCCCCGCTCTCTGCGGAGTGTCGGCGCATCATGAATAAGTCACAGCGAGTCGACACAAAGGAAGAAGCCGGAGCAGCAGAACAACCAAAGCGACAGCCGCTTGTTGTCTCCACCCGTAGCAAACGAGTGGGAAGCGCCGTGTGAGTTTTTGAACGCTCATGTTGCTTTCACGCCGTCGTCTAAGCTGCAAAAAACCCTCGCTCCCTCCGTCGCCGTTTTTCCGCCGGTCTGTCCTTCGGTCGCTCCCTTCCGCTGTCGCTCTGTCCCCTACTTCTATCGCTCTGTCCCTCCATCGTTCCCGGCCCTCCATCACTGTCTCTATCGCTTTGTCCCGCCATTATTTTTCCCTCTACTGCTCCGTTGCTCTGTCCCTCTATCACCTCGTCCCTCTATCGCTCTGTCCCGCTATTGTTCCCGGCCCTCCATCACCGTCTCTCTCGCTTTGTCCCGCCATCGTTTGTCTCGCTACCGCTCTACTGCTCTGTCCCTCTATCGCTCTCTCTCTCTCTCTCTCTCGCGCCCTGTCCCTCTACCGCTCTGTCTCTGTGTTGCCCTGACGCTCTGTCGCTCCAAATCGAAGAATATCCTCTTTGACTGAGTTTCATACACAAGTTTATTAAAACGTAATAACTTCCACATGATATTTTAAGTCAAAACATTGTTTTTTTTCCCCCCGTCACAGCGACCGCCGTGGGCTCTGACGCCACCAGGAACAAACCGCATCTGTGTCACACTCGCACGTTTTTGCGCTTTCTTGCGTCTTCAGCGAGGAATTTGAGTTTTTGGGGCGTCAGTCGGTGGAGCACAGAGGAAAAGGAGAAGCAGATGCGTGGACTGCAGCGCTGCTCCGGGGGGTTTCCAGCGGCGGTCAAGTGGAGTCGACATCGCCGGGAGCCAGGGTTCAACCTGGACCGAGAATATGAAGTTAGCAGGGCCTTGCAGAAAATGCACGAGGATTTCATGAAAGATTGAAGAGCAGCGCGTGCCGCGTACGGGGCGGACTGCACCGCACAGCGAGTGGAGTTGATTGATTTATGCGGTTTTAACAATTCATGATCGAGGGTCAGCACGTCCAGATCCTTTTTCTTTTATGTTTTATTTATTTTTATTTTTTTACTAAAACCTCTCCGCCAACCAGGGGGCTCTGCAAGTCCAGCTTGACTTCCCACAGCTACGTTCCAGAGAATATGAGCGGAATGGGGAAACACACCGATGCAACGGCAGCATGAAGGGATGGAACAACCGAGCAGACAAAGCAGAAATACTATGATCCCATTTAACCTTGAGCAGATTCCCAATCAATGTTTTTTAAGCCCTCGGAGTGATTACAGAATTTAGCTTCAGCTGCTAATCAGCCCCTGATCCACATAAACCTCCGTGCAGGGAGGAAGTATCTGTGTGTGTGTGTGTGTGTGTGTGTGTGTGTGTGTGTGTGTGTGTGTGTGTGTGTGTGTGTGTGTGTGTGTGTGCGTGTGCGTTTGTGTGTGTGTGTGTGTGTGTGTGTGGGTGGCAAGATGAGGGATTGAAGATGGAAGCCCCCCGCTATGCCCCCCCCCACCCCACCATAGCATGTTTCTGCAAGAGGTGGGGGGTGGGTGCATTGGGTGGGTGCATTGGGTGGGTGTATTGAGTGGGTGGATGGGTGGAGGTGGGGGAGTTTTGTTTTTTTTTTCCCCTAAAACAAAAAGCCGCCTCCACCTCCCTTTTCCACCCCCACCTCCCTGCCACCCTGTGGTGATGCAGTGTGTGTGTGTGTGTGTGTGCGTGCGCACAGCTTCACTAAAGCTCTATCCTCTCTCTCTCCAAGGGCCTCCAGACACCCCCCCCCCCGACCCTCCTCGTTAGCCCCCCCCCCCCCCCCGGGCTCGACCTAACGAGTGCTGTGATCTGTCACTTCTCACCGCTTTCCACCAGGGACCACCAGACCCCCCCACCCCAAAACCTTCTCCCTCTCCCCCTTTCTCTCTCCTCTCTCTCCCCCTTTCTCTCTCCTCTCTATCCTCTCTCCCTGCATCAATCCCCACGTTTCCCTGGGAGCTTTTTTGGCGAGGTGGGGGTTTGGGGTGGGGGTGGGGGTGGGGTGTCGGTGTGGGGGGGGCGACACTTGTTTTCTTCTTTTTTTTTCTCTTCTTTTCTCGTCGTTTTTCCTTGCACTTCCAGCGCCGCTTCTTCCACGTGTGAAGGCGTCCGGGCCGCGAGGGGCCGCGAGGGGCCGCGAGGGGCCGCGAGGGGCAGTGGCGATGGCGGTGGCGGCTCTGAATAAATAACAATGGGTAATTAGCTGCAAAGCGTTTTTTTTTCTTTTCTTTTCCTTATTCGTTCCTTTCTGCTCGAGCGTGAAGAGATAAAGACACAAGGAGTAGCCGGGGGATCCTCACGCGGTGGTGGTGGTGGTGGTGGTGGTGGTGGTGGAGCGGGGTGGAGGAGTGTGGTTGAGGAATGTGGCGGTGGAGCGCGGTGGTGGGAGTCGTAGGGAGATCCTCGTTATCCGCCCGTCATGGAGTTTGCCGCTGCGTGCAGAGGCTCAGGCGCTGGGATGAAACCGGGCCCGTTCAGGAACGCAGCGAGCAGCCGCTGGTGGAGCGTTGGTGGTGTAGCTTGGCGGAGGAGCGCCGGGGAGGAGTGTGGTTGAGGAACGTGGCAAAAACAGTGGTGTGCGGTGGAGAAGGGTTGGCGAGAACTGTGGTGGTGGAGCGCCGTGGAGGAGCTCAGTGGTAGAGTGTGGTGGAGTCGCGTTGTGGCGGAGCGTGTTGGAGTAGTGTGGTGGTGGAGCATGGTGGAGGAGAGTAGTGGAGCAGCACGGTGGTGGAGCGTGGTGGTGGAGCGTGGTGGTGAAGTGTGGTGGTGGAGCGTGATGATGAAGCATAGTGGTGGAGTGCGGTGGAGAAGGGTGGTGGAGGAGTGTGTTGGAGGACGGCGGGTCTACTGTGAATATTACCTTTAAATAATGCAGTAAGTAAGTGCCCCAGGCACCACCTCTACCTCCACCTCCTCTTCCACCTCCACCTCCACCTCCACCCACATAACCTGACACCCGTCTGGCTACACAGAAGATGTGTGGAGAGAAAACCCAAAGCAAAACAAAACAAAGCAACGGTGCCTGAGCTTCCAGAGGCTTTAAAATGGCCGTGCAGGAGTCTGTCTCTGTTTGTTGATGCTCCTCCCTCATGTGCTACGTCGGTGGGTTTCCACTTCTTCTATGAACTGGGTGGAGGTAATTGGCGACAAATCCACAATCCGTGTTGTGCGCAGAGCTCTGTGACCTCTGTGATAGTTGAGCGCATTTTGATCTTATGTGTCTTTAGACACAAAATGCAAGATTAAACTGAAGATTGAACAAAAAGCTTGTTTCTTTGTGTGCGTGTGTGTGTGTGTGTGTGTGTGTGTGTGTGTGTGTGTGTGTGTGTGTGTGCGCGCGCGTGCGTGTGTGCGTGTGCACGTGTGCGTGCGTGTGCGTGTGCGTGGATAGATTCAAGCGGTGAACTCTCCGAGTCTCTGACCAATTATCTGCCATATGAGCGCCGTGTGCGCGGCACTCCTCTGGAGGCTCCGACGAGCTGTTGTTGGCCGGAAAAGCGTTTTCACAAGCTCCCAGTTGGTCCATGTGGCCTGAGACACAAACGCTCGAGACCAGCGGACACATCCGAAACCTGCTGCCGCCATCAGTCAAACGGAGCCAAAGGGAACACACGCACACACACACGCACACACACAAACACACACAGACACACATACACACATCCTCCAATTTGAATGACATGCCTCATGTTGGAAGTTCAGTTTTACAGTCATGGAGAAATTCACTGATAAGGCACTTTGCCACACACACACACACACACACACACACACACACACACACACACACACTGTAGCGCTATTTGGATATTGACAGATTCATTAATCATTCTCGCATTTCCTCATATGCCAAATGCCGTGGAACAGCACAAAAACACATGCGTGGTTTTCTTGCCCAGTTAATCTGTAACGGGCCACAAATGCGTCATTGATTGCGAGGGGATTGTTGTTTTTTTTTGCCTCCTCCGTAATGAGTGTCTCAGCATCCTCACGACCACAGGGCTCACGTCTGTTTGGCTGGCTCCCAGTGAGGAACAGCCACTCAGTGTGTTTGCGTTCTGCATGTGCTCCTCTCTAAGCTGTTTCCAACGTTGGCGGCGGGGTCCGCCTTCACCGGCAAGAACGCGTTGATCTTTCATAAGCAATCATTTGAAGCAGGCGCTGTGGAGCTGAAGGGGAAACAAAGCACAGTAGCTGGTAGCTAGCGCATCTTATACGGCGCCTTTCTAACTCAAAGCGCGTCACAGTGCGTGCCTAAAATTCGTACATCGATGGCAGCGGCAACCGCGCAAGGTGCCCACCTGCTCAACCAGAGCAGGTAGGGGTGCCTTGCCCGAGGACACTTCGGCGCGCTGCCGGGGATTGAAACCGGAACCCTGAGATGAATGGACAAGCCGTTCCCTCCTCCTGTGCAAGAAAAACGAACCAAATCAATCGATGAGAAGGAGAAGTTTGGACGAGGGCAAGGCTGGATGTTGGAGTCGGGAGGCTCCTGGATGACGCTCCGCTGAGCCCTGGTACTGCACCGTGTCAGAGAGAAGGGGAGAACAGTGGAGGAGGAGAGGGGAGAGGAAAGAGGGGAGAGAAGGGGAGAACAGTGGAGGAGGAGAGGGGAGAGGAAAGAGGGGAGAGAAGGGGAGGGGGAGATATTAGAGAGAAGAGGAGAGGAGGGGGGGAGAGGTGGAGGAGAGCAGAGGGGATAGGAGAGAGGTGGGGGAAAAGAGGAGTGGAGGAGAGGACGGGAGCAGAGGCGAAAGGGGTAGAGGAGGAGGAGGGAAGAGCGGAGAAGAGGGGGTGGGGAAGAGAGGATGGAGAGGAGGGGAGGGAGAGGAGGAAAGGATGGGGTCGAAGAGAGGATCAGAGAGGAGGATGGAGGAAGAGAGGAGAGGAAAGTAGGAGAGGAGGAGAGGGGAGTAGAGAGAAGGGGAGGAGAGAGGAGGAGAGGGGAGGGGAGGGGAGAGAGGGGGGAGACAGAGGAGAGGAAAGTGGGAGGGGAGAGGAGTAGAGGGGGAGAGCGAGGGAGGGCAGGAATGATTGGCTCCATATGCTTGTTAACGACACCACACACACTATTCCCTTTGTAAAGCAGGACATGCATGTGCACTCCCCTGCCAGCGCGTGATGGACCCCACGCTGAGAACCACTGTGTTTGGCGGAGGAAAGAGGGATGAGGAGGCGTCGGGTAGAGGTGAAGGACAGGACGAGGCGAGGGACATCGTTATTATACATTATTCATTGCGCCGTGCTGTGACGACGCGGCAACGCCCGCCTTGGCCTCGTTCATGTGACCCGCGCAACTTGTCCGTCGGCTTGTTCCGCCAGTGACACCGTCAGAGTGATTTACTGAGCGCCGTCGGGCGCGTTGGGCTGCCCGTTGCTCCGGGCGGGCGGCGCAACCTGTACGGTGCAAGCTTATGAGATCAGATAAGATGAGGCGACAAGATGAGACAATCCCTGGAGGGAACTCCAGGCTGTGGCGGGTCTCTTGTCGGTTGCGGGGCAGAGAGACGGACCGGGCGGCGGATCGAACAAAAGACGGGCTTCGCGGGGCGCTTACTTAAACAGAAACGTAAAGGTCACAAAGGTCACCGGGCTCTGGACCGGGAGCCCAGCCTCGCCGCCAGGAGAGAGGAGCCGTAGTCCAAACACACCAAAGCTCTGCTTATGACCTCAATCTCTGACAGCTGCATCCCCTGCCGGTTGAACCAGCCTGCAGGTGGCGGCAGCAGCACAGGCCTTGCAGCAGCAAATAAAACATGCAGTCAAGATAAACTAAACTACTCTGGTAAAAATGACTCATTACAATTCTACTTTCGCATCAAAAGTAAAAGGGAAAGTTAATGCTGTGGAGAAAAAACAAAACGGGCTCGAGAAAGACTTTTTATTTTTTGCCGATTTTTATTCTGGTTGCCCAATATTTCCTTTGCTGAGTATAAGAGGCTTTGATGGGAGAGAACATTTCTTGTCAACATGGCCCCTGGTGTCGGACTCGGGTCTGACAGCATCAAGGCCGGCGGAGGCCGCGGCCGGGGTCGTTGCTCTCCCACAGGCTGCTCTAAGGAAAACACAAAGTAAAACAATGAAGCAAATAAAAGAATGAAATCAGTTCAAAATAGGGTTTTGTATAAGCCAAGATTGCGTTTAACAAAACAGGGTAAATGTTATTGTCATTTTCAGATTTGGGGTCATCAAGTGAGACCGTGAAGGGCCACGGTCGTTCCTCGCGGATTGTTTTCATATTTCAACGGCGTTTTGGATGTTACTGCCATCACACCCGACGTGCAGCAAATAAACACCGACATATTCAATGCCAAGAGCCTCTGCACGTTGCACCGTACAAGGTCACCGCGCACGTGACCAACACTTGGACAATTAGGAAAGTCCTCACTTTATCGATTCAACCGCCGCCAACATCTGACAACAGAGTCCTTTTTAACAGACTGACATGAGACACTTCAAGGTGCTGAATACTTTGGTAAAGTTGAGAAACTGTTCACAGCCTGAAATGGGATGAGGACCATGTAGAGCCAGTCAGAGGTCATGCACAACTTCACCATCACCTTCAACCTCCACTCACCCAGAGTAGAAAAAAGAATTTAACTAATCTGCAAATGGTGTGTGTGTGTGTGTGTGTGTGCGTGTGTGTGCATGGTTGTGTGTGTCCATCTCATTACCTTAAGTTGTTTCTGAGTCTGAGCCTGAAGAGGATTTTGAAAGCAACATGGAGACCTCCCCTCATCACAGACGTAACAGACAACTGACTGACACCCAACAGGTGACTGACAGACACACAACAGACATCCAACAGACAACCGACAGACACCCAACATACACCCAACAGACACCCAACAGACACCCAACAGACACCCAACAGACACCCGACAGACAACCGACAGACACCCCACAGACAACCGACAGACACCCATCAGACAACCGACAGACACCCAACAGACACCCGACAGACAACCGACAGACACCCTACAGACAACCGACAGACACCCATCAGACAACTGACAGACACCCAACAGACAACCAACAGACAACTGACAGACACACAACAGACAACCGAAAAAAAAACAGAAACATGGCCGCTACAGGAAGTACAACACCACGTCAAACATAAAATAAAAACAGAAACATGGCCGCTACAGGAAGTACAACACCACGTCAAACATAAAATAAAAACAGAAACATGGCCGCTACAGGAAGTACAACACCACGTAAACATAAAATAAAAACAGAAACATGGCTGCTACAGGAAGTACAACACCACGTCAAACATAAAATAAAAACAGAAACATGGCCGCTACAGGAAGTACAACACCACGTCAAACATAAAATAAAAACAGAAACATGGTCGCTACAGGAAGTACAACACCACCTAAACATAAAATAAAAACAGAAACATGGTCGCTACAGGAAGTACAACACCACGTAAACACAAAATAAAAACAGAAACATGGTTGCTACAGGAAGTACAACACCACGTCAAACATAAAATAAAAACAGAAACATGGTCGCTACAGTAAGTACAACACCACGTAAACATAAAATAATAACAGAAAGATGGTCGCTACAGGAAGTACAACACCACGTAAACATAAAATAAAAACAGAAACATGGTCACTACAGGAAGCACAACACCACGTCAAACATAAAATAAAAACAGAAACATGGCCGCTACAGGAAGTACAACACCACGTCAAACATAAAATAAAAACAGAAACATGGTCGCTACAGGAAGTACAACACCACGTCAAACATAAAATAAAAACAGAAACATGGTCGCTACAGGAAGTACAACACCACCTAAACATAAAATAAAAACAGAAACATGGTCGCTACAGGAAGTACAACTCCACGTAAACACAAAATAAAAACAGAAACATGGTTACTACAGGAAGTACAACACCACGTCAAACATAAAATAAAAACAGAAACATGGTCGCTACAGGAAGTACAACACCACGTAAACATAAAATAAAAACAGAAACATGGTCGCTACAGGAAGTACAACACCACGTAAACATAAAATAAGAACAGGAACATGGCCACTACAGGAAGTACAACACCACGTCAAACATAAAATAAAAACAGAATGATGGCCGCTACAGGAAGTACAACACCACGTCAAACATAAAATAAAAACAGAAACATGGTTGCTACAAGAAGGACAACACCACGTCAAACATAAAATAAAAACAGAAACATGGCCGCTACAGTAAAGTACAACACCACGTCAAACATTAAATAAAAACAGAAACATGGTCGCTACAGGAAGTACAACACCATGTCAAACATAAAATAAAAACAGAAACATGGCAGCTACAGGAAGTAAAACACCAAGTCAAACATAAAATAAAAACAGAAACATGGCTGCTACAGGAAGTACAACACCACGTCAAACATAAAATAAAAACAGAAACATGGTCGCTACAGGAAGTACAACACCACGTCAAACATAAAATAAAAACAGAAACATGGTCGCTACAGGAAGTACAACACCACGTCAAGCATAAAATAAAAACAGAAACATGGTCGCTACAGGAAGTAAAACTCCACGTCAAACATAAAATAAAAACAGAAACATGGCCGCTGCAGGAAGTACAACACCACGTCAAACATAAAATAAAAACAGAAACATGGCCGCTACAGGAAGTACAACACCACGTAAACATAAAATAAAAACAGAAACATGGCCGCTACAGGAAGTACAACACCACGCAAACATAAAATAAAAACAGAAACATGGTCGCTGCAGGAAGTAGAACACCACGTCAAACATAAAATAAAAACAGAAACATGGTCGCTACAGGAAGTACAACACCACGAAAACATAAAATAAAAACAGAAACATGGTCGCTGCAGGAAGTACAACACCACGTCAAGCATAAAATAAAAACAGAAACATGGTCGCTGCAGGAAGTACAACACCACGTCAAACATAAAATAAAAACAGAAACATGGCCGCTACAGGAAGTACAACACCACGTAAACATAAAATAAAAACAGAAACATGGTCGCTGCAGGAAGTACAACACCACGCAAACATAAAATAAAAACAGAAACATGGTCGCTGCAGGAAGTACAACACCACGTCAAACATAAAATAAAAACAGAAACATGGTCGCTACAGGAAGTACAACACCACGCAAACATAAAATAAAAACAGAAACATGGTCGCTGCAGGAAGTACAACACCACGTCAAGCATAAAATAAAAACAGAAACATGGTCGCTGCAGGAAGTACAACACCATGTCAAACATAAAATAAAAACAGAAACATGGTCGCTACAGGAAGTACAACACCACGTCAAACATAAAATAAAAACAGAAACATGGTCGCTGCAGGAAGTACACCACGTCAAGCATAAAATAAAAACAGAAACATGGTCGCTGCAGGAAGTACAACACCACGTCAAACATAAAATAAAAACAGAAACATGGCCGCTACAGGAAGTACAACACCACGTAAACATAAAATAAAAACAGAAACATGGTCGCTGCAGGAAGTACAACACCACGCAAACATAAAATAAAAACAGAAACATGGTCGCTGCAGGAAGTACAACACCACGTCAAACATAAAATAAAAACAGAAACATGGTCGCTACAGGAAGTACAACACCACGCAAACATAAAATAAAAACAGAAACATGGTCTCTGCAGGAAGTACAACACCACGTCAAGCATAAAATAAAAACAGAAACATGGTCGCTGCAGGAAGTACAACACCACGTCAAACATTAAATAAAAACAGAAACATGGTCGCTACAGGAAGTACAACACCACGTCAAACATAAAATAAAAACAGAAACATGGTCGCTGCAGGAAGTACAACACCACGCAAACATAAAATAAAAACAGAAACATGGTCGCTACAGGAAGTACAACACCACGTCAAACATAAAATAAAAACAGAAACATGGTCGCTGCAGGAAGTACAACACCAGGTCAAACATAAACACAGTTCCTCCCGAGGCCTCTAGGGGCAGGATCTGTCTGCGGATGCGTGTGACGCTCGTTGTTTGGAGCTGAATGTTGGTCCACGCTGGTGTTTGGGGACACGTTCAAAATGTGAAACTTTATCGGACTTTTTCCGGTTTAAGTGACGGTTTAACAGAAGGTCGACGGTTGGGCCCCGTGTTCCACCGTCGAGGAGGAAACTGTGACTTATAAACAATAAGTAAGAAAATATAAAGATCATTTACAACTTGAGGAGGATCAGTGGAGTCCAGACTCTTCAGTCACTGAGAACGTCAATGATTTTGTTGAGACAGACAGACAGAGAACTAGACAGATAGATAGATAGACAGACAGAGAGACAGACAGACAGACAGACAGACAGACAGACAGACAGACAGACAGATTGATAGACAGACAGACAGACAGACAGACAGACACATAGTTAGATAGACAGATAGATAGACGGACAGACAGACAGATCAAAAGACAGACAGACAGATAGACAGACAGACAGACAGACAGACAGATAGATAGATAGATAGACAGACAGACAGACAGACAGACTGACTGACCGAAAGAAAGATAAGTGGTGTAGTTTGGTAGCTTGAGTGCAGACAGACAGACAGACAGATAGATAGATATATAGATATATAGATAGATAGATAGATAGATAGATAGATAGACAGACAGACAGACAGACAGACAGACAGACAAGTGGTGTAGTTTGGTAGCAGTAGTAGTTTGGTAGCAGACAGACAGGTGTGATTAAAGTCTCGCTGACTTTGACTTTGGCTGCTGGATAAAACCATCAGCCTCCTGCGGCCGCTTCAAACAGCCAGTGTTGTTTTTTACAAGCAGGATGAAAAAAGCAGGAACATGAGACACAGGTCACGCCGGGACCTTCCCTGCTCCACCCTGCTCCACCCGACTGTGGAGGAGCAGGGTGGAGGAGCCGCTCCACCCTGTGCTGCTGAAGTGTGTGTTCATTCTACTGAAGCTACAGACGATCGTCTCAGAGACCTCGCTCCCTGGGTCCTACTGCAGCAGGAGGCAACAACGTGTGTGTGTGTGTGTGTGTGAAGGTAATCCCTGTGAGAGGAAAGAAGCAGGAGGAGGAGACGACAATGGAGGGAGGGAGAGAAAAGACCAAAGAGAGAGAGAGAGAAACTAGAGAGCAGAGCGAGAGAATCAGAATCAGAATCGGAATCAGAAATACTTTAATAATCCCAGGGGGAAATTCCTTAAACAAGGAGGTCAAGGAGAACAAGGAGGTCAAGGGAGAATCCCCGCGAAGGCCGACTCGGAAGCCTCCCAATCAGGAGCAGCTCTGTGGACTCGGACTAACACAGCGAGCACAGCTGCAGGCCACCACCGCCTTGAGGGGCCGGAGTGCGGCCGCACAAGGTGTGGGGGCCGTTTCTCGGTCCCTGCGTCCCCCCCAATAAGGGGGCGTGGCCCATTTCCCTCCTTTTTCCCCTCCATGACTGTTTCGGCACCGGCGACACTGATGTTGCGCTGCACATTCATGGTGATGAGCAACAGACCGGGCGTCCATGTTGACTGCAGGTCCCCACACAGAGAAAACATGAAACATCATGAGGCTCAGGGTGGTCGTGGGTACGATTCTCTCATGTGGGCAGTGGGGTCTGACGCAGGCCCCCCTACAACCAGCTCATGGCGGTTTGTTGAGAATGTAATGTTGCGAATGTGTGTGTGTGTGTGTGTGTGTGTCCTAATGTGTGCATCTCGTGCGTCTGCTGCATTTTATGGACAAATACTATTTAAATGCGCTGTAATCTGAAATGCCGCAATATTCAGTGCATATTGACAAAGTGCCTTTGATATAAATTTTTCGTTGGCTACTTTAACTGTTTTTTTACAGTAAATAGTAAACGGTGTGCGTGCATGTGTGTGTGCGTGCATGTGTGTGTGTGTGTGGGTGGGTGTGTGAGGGTGTGGGTGTGTAGCAGAGGTAAATGTTTGTGTTGTAAACTTTGTTTCATTTCATTGTATTGAATTAATTAATATTGAACACTTGACCTTGGGGAGTTTGGATCCTCTGGGTCCCTTGTGCCGCTCTGGGCGCGTCTGGCTCCCTCTGGCGGCCAATGTCCGCCACGCAGCGCACAGTGCTTTTAGGGCTGCGTTCCTTTGGAACTCGGAAATCCGGGATTCCGAGTCGTTTAGTGTCCACATTCGAGATAAATGTGTTCCATTGCTTCTGTTCGAGAACATATGGAACATTTTTTTTTTGATAAAAGAAAATATACGGAAAGGTGAGATCGGCTGTATTATCTCGACTTATTCGGGCCTCGCATCGCCATGGCTCGAACACTCGAACACTGAGAACAGCCTCAGAGTGTGTACGGATATCCGTACAGGGCGTCGCAGCCGAATCCTGTTGCGTTTCATGTTTGTTTGTCTGGATGCGTAGTTGTTGGCTGTAGAAGAAGAAGAACAACAATCTTTATTTGACACACACACACACACGCTTTTGGATGGTGGCCGGTGAAATGAGGCCTCTGCGTTTAACCCATCTTGGCCTTCCTCCCGGGGCATAGCCAAGAGCAGTGGGCAGCATACGTGGACGCGCCTATTTGGGAGATAACCCGCCGGAACACGTGCAAACAGCACCGTGTTCCGGCGGGAACATGGTGCTGGAACACGGTGCTGGAACACGTGCATTGCTCCACGGGAACACGGAGCAATGCACTGTGCCACCATGCCACATAACTATAACGCATGGCTATAGCCGTTACAGAACGCCGGTGTTGTGCTGCTTTCCAGGAAGACGTCACTCGGAATTTTCCAACTCACGTTCGGAAGAGCGCGCACAGCGGCCGTTGACGTGGGAATTCCGATAACAGAGTTGATGTCACGGCCACATGGCGGCGCACACTGCTGACGGTGGACGAGGGAACCTTCGCCGCTGTTCCCTTTTCAATGAGGAGACGTGCCTGACGTTGACACCAACACCTCCGTAGGTGTTCATGGTGTCTGAAGAATCGGGCCTAAAGGTTCCCGGGAGCCGCAGTTCACATTTTTGTGGACAAAGGCCAAAAATGTGAATCCCATAAAAAACAATGAACGTCTATGAAATTAGTTCATCTCGGTGGGATGGAAAGATGTTTTTTTTTTTCAAGTCGTCCTTTCGGGGGCAGGTTGGCCGAGGTAGCGGGCAGTACCGGTCGTCATGGCAACATGACGGCACGCAACGTTTCCTGTGAACAAAGTTCCCCTTTGCAGGTTCTTGAAGAAGAAGAGAAGATGGTTTTAAAACAACAACAACCCTTTTTTACAGGCGGTGAGGGTCAAGATACAGGAAAAATGGAGGTGTGCGCGTCAAAAAGGTCATTTTAGTTACACCTGGGCCGGTGACGGAGCAGGATGCAGCGGCAGGGTGCAGTGGCATCAGGGTGCAGCGGCAGGGCGGAGGCAGCAGGGTGCAGCGGCAGGGTGGAGGCAGCAGGATGCAGCGGCAGGACAGTCTCAGCTGTTTAGGATGCTGAAGTACCGTGTTGCACAGACTCGAGCTTTAACAATAACAAATAAATAAGTTCAAGCTGCGAGCAGCGACGAGCGGCTCCTCCACGTGCGCGTGTCGGTGGGACGCACGATTCGAGTCGACCCCATAAATCGTGCAGGGGGAGTTTGCGAGAGTACGGAGCTTGAAAATTACCCAAAGGCGACAAAAAAAAAGGGTCAGGTGCCTTTTCATCGAACATGAAACTCGACGCCTTGCCACGCCCACACCGTGTGATGAAGACTCAGCCTTATAACAAACTCTGGTCGTGAAGGTGTCTTGTTGACACTCGCCAAGTTTGAAGTGGATCCGATACGTCTCCTCGGAGGAGTTTGCGAAAGTACAAAGGATAAAAATGATCAAAAAGTGACTAAAATCGCACCTTTAGTCGAAGTTGGACGACTTCCTGCTGGGTTTAGATCATGGCGCATGCATATATATATATATATATATATATATATATATATATATATAGGTTTGATTTTTTGAATTTTCTCCAGCGGCCATTTTGCCACGCCCATGCACAGCACACGTAGAACATGGAAGGCCTCACCGGGACTGACAGGAGTGCCCCGGTTCGTGACTTTTCCAGTGTCTTGAGGCCCCCAGAAAAGCCGATTCAAAAACAGCGGAAGAAGGAGAAGAATAAACCCAGCAATAGATGCAGGATCCTCGGTCTCATTTAGAAGAAGTGTATATACGCAAAAAAAAAATCTGTTTTTTACAAAATCAAACCCCAGATCAGTGGAGCAGTGAAGTCCAAGAGGACAAGGGATGGACGTGCGTGACGCAGGTTTTGTTTTTTGTTTGAGTAGGAAACAAAAAACCAATCCATCTAAATCTAAAAGGAAATAGATACACACCTCTGGCTTGTAGATGTTTACGTCTCATACGAGTGGGAAACTGGGAAATACATTTTAATCACAAATAATAAACACTCGTCCCTCCGAGTCTCCTTTACCGAGTTGCCTCTGTCCCGTCTCCTCCGTCTGACATCCCGCTCAAGTTCGCGGGCAATGTCAGCTTTTTTCCGGTGGGCGCGGCTGATCGTACGGCAAGAATGAGTCCGGCTGCAATTCTAAGTCAAATAAAATCCTTTCTACGTGAATGGCTGGATCATTCCCCCACACATTCGTTCCCAGGGTTTGCCAATGTTGACCTTCATTTTAAGATGTGCCTTGCTGTTTAAACTATAGGATTATAGGACTTTTATGAATATTTATGGAGTAATATTAATTTATGCTGATTGGCGTGGTTGGAGTTCCTCGTGCCGACTCACTGTGTTATTGTTTTGCCAGATTGTCTGCGCCATGTGTCACCTGTCTTCACAGCACTACCAACATGAGCTTTCAACTGCATTTGTAGGTACGTGTAAATAAACAATTGTATTTTGTGTGTGTGTGTGTGTGTGTGTGTGTGTGTGCTGTATATGCCAACTGTGTATCGGCTGTTTCCTGCTTCTTTGTTCAGCTAAGGGGTGGGTTGGCCGGTCGCCTGGCAACTGGAAGGTGGTTGGTTTGATCCTCAGCTCCTCCGGGCTCATTTGCCGAGGTGTCCTTGAGCAAGACCCCTAACCCCTGGGAATGGGTGAATGTGAGGCGTGTGACATGTTAAGGACTTTGAGTGGCTTGAAAAGGGCAATATGAATGAAGTCCATTAGTTTATATGTGAATTTATGTGCAGTTTATCAAGGTCTCGGTGTGTGCTTGTGTGTGTGTGTGTGTGTGTGTGTGTGTGTGTGTGTGTGTGTGTGTGTGTGTGTGTGTGTGTGCGCGCTGGCACCAAGGCGTTAGCAGCAGATCCCTAAAGTCCTGGAGGTTGGAGGTGGGGGACCCCATGGGGACCGGGCTTGTTGTTCCAGCATCGGGTCAGACCCTAGCCCCCAAGCTCTAACAAATCAAATTCAAGAACAGACTGTTCACTCACTGCTTAATATGCCCCACCCCTCCTCCTGCCCCACCCCTTCACCTGCCCCACCCCTCCTCCTGCCCCACCCCTTCACCTTCACCTCTCAGTGGTTTTAATGTTGTGGCTGATCCTTGTACGTTTATTAAACGTCTTTGTACAATCCAGTCCATCTTGTAACTTTATCCACCGGAGGAATAGAAATCATGACCAACGTGCTGCTATGAACGCCTTTACTAAACTTCAACGTGGCAAACAAAACTGTGAGATGGAACAAGAAATAGTTAAACGAAGAGATTAAAACCAACGTGTTGTGAAGGTGTTTGGATAGGGCTGCAGGCTGAAAGTCCACGAGTCCGAGCATCGGTCGTGAACCCGGCGGTCGACTGAGATTCTTCAAGTCGAGCAGTTGTTTTTATTGTTTGTTCACAGTCGGCGTGCATGGCAATGACAGGACAAAACAGATGGAAGATTAGAAAAAGGGACAGGGATAACTTCAATGAGAAATATATTTTCATATTTGTGAATCGTCCGAGTCTGGGCACGGACGGGAACATGGCTCCCCGTTCGCCCTGATCACCGTGCCCCGTTCCTCCAAATCAAACAACTAAAAACTGTGTTTACACTTGTTTAATTTGGAGGAACGGTGACAGGGACAGAGGAACGGGGCACGAGTGCGGATATGTATCGGTTAAGATTTTGACGGTACTACTGCTCTTACAGGTGCTGCCTATCAACCCTTACCCGGTGGGAGACCTTCCTTATCGGTTCTTGGTTTGGTTAAAGAGTCTGTGGAAAGGAAGGAAGGAAATTATCCCTCGCCCAAGTACGGCAATTGGATTTTGAAACTTGAGAGTGGAAAGTACACTGATGGTTGTGGTCAGACCCTCAGACGGGGGGAGGTTCCACAGAGGATCTGAGTCCAGCTACGACAGGGGCGACGTCTCCTTCTATGACCCTCAGGACTGGACGCACATCGACACTCATACAACACCTCGAAGAGAAGTGTGCGCGTGTGTGTGCGTGTGCGGTGTGCGTACTGGGAAATCTAAATCACAAAAGCGGTAAACTCTCCTGTGGTTACAAAATAAATCATATGAAGTGATAGTGTGTGGCGGCGTGAAATATTGGAAAGAAAGTGTCACAACCTGGAACCACTATGTGCAGGGCTCAGGTCGTTTGGTTCATCGGACAGGATTTAAATTCCTTGTGTGTATCAAAGTGTTTAGTTTGACCCCTCTCTTAGCTGGCGCCTCCAGGACAAAACTGGTGAAAATCACTGTGTAAGTTATATCTGTATTTCTAAGCTTCTAACCATAGTAGGCATTGTACAATAAAGAAGATCATATTCATAACTTGTAAAACTGGTTCATCATACTGCGTTTGATGGGCTTCCCTTGGTTTGCATTTACTTTATTTTCTTATAATCATGATTATTGTCCATGTAAAAATTCACTTTACTTCATGCATTGAGTGTCAGTAATCAGTTTGTTTTGAGTATGTTCTACATTAACACTGAGTAGTGATAGAGGACAGACTTCAGCTGCAGAGGTCTCATATATATATATATATATATATATATATATATATATATAAATATTTATAGAGAGAGAAATATTTCTCTCTCTCTATATATATATATTTATTTATAGAGGGAGAGAGAGAAATAGATATAGATATAAATATATATCTATTTTTCTCGCTCTCTCTCTCTCTCTCTCTCTCTCTCTTTATATATATATATATATATATATATATATATATATATATATATATATATCAACCCTTGGGACAGTGTTGATATTATAAAAATCCCATCACAAAATGGCAGCAGGTTTTCTATTTAAATCTTTGTTTTATTGATAACACCTTAACACATTTTCTTGAAGCAAGAGAAACACGTGGATCACGTAAGAGAACAGAGCAATAACCCGAAGAATCAGACCTGGAGGATTAATACTATAATACGGAAGAAACCCAAACGGAAAAAAAAAGAGCCAAAGAGAGAGAGACATGGTAAAAGTAGAAAGAAGCGACTGCAGAGAAAGGGGTGGATGAGGTCGAAGAGCAGAGGGGCTGTGGGTGGGGGGTGGAGGTCGCTCAGCGTCGTCAGTGCGGGCGGGGCGAGTCCCGTGCACCACCCGGACGTTCCGCTGGACGCCAAGTAGCAAAGGGGGAAATGGGTGAAATGTAAAAGTCAATTTGAGCACAACGTTGTGATTCTCACGCTCGTCCTTCGGGAGTTTCTGTGACGACGGGGGATCAGAGTCCAGCGGAAGGTTCTGAAAAATCAAACTTGTGGAACGGTCACACTCCATCGGCCGCCACGGGAACTCCTGAAGGACAAGACGGGAGTTTCCACATGTTGGATGGCTGCAGGAACCCTTGGGTCCTTCCCCCGCAATTTCCCAATGAGCGCGAAGTCAAACTGGGTGGGTGGGAGGCAGAGAGCCATGGACATGGAGCGCGCTAACTTCCTGACATTTTAACTTCTCCCCTTTCCCCCTAAACTTGGAAATGGGATTAAAATCGCACAAAAGGTGCAACAAAACATGTTTTTCCAATTGTTTCACAGAGTATTCATTTTGGTTTTGACAAACTAACTGGAATTATCAAATGCGCTGTTCCTCCCCATCTCTCAGACGCTATGTACAGAAGTCAGCCAGTCTGCACTGAGAACACAGAGCCTCATAGAAAAAGCATGCTAAATAATAATAATAATAATAATAATAATAATAATAATAATAACAATAATCATCATCATCATCATCACGGTCATCCTCATAGTCATCCTTAGTGCCATATACAGTAGTCATTAATATAATCACCCCCATCATCTTCATCACCTCCATTATATCATCTCGAGACAAAAATAGTCATATGCACTTATAAAGCTCAGAAAATAGACGGAGAAAGGTTCAGTATAACGGCATTCAGTAGAAAATGAGAAACCAGATAAAAACAGAAAAAAAAACGAGTGTCCCATCGACTGTCATGCAAGGAAAAGCAGCCACACAGCGGCTCGGTGGCCGTGGTGTGACACCGTGCAACTCCCTCTGTGTAAATATGTGAATCTTACACTGCTCTCCCAGGCCAGTTATCACACCAAGAAGAACCGAAGAACAACCCCTCGGCGCTCTACGCGCTGCGCTCTCCTTTTTGTCTTGGAGAGGGCTCCGGGGGCCGGTCATGTTTTGTTCACACAATCACACGCGACCGCCTCCTACACCTATGACCTTTGACCCTCTCGGCAACCAAAACTGCGGCCAAAACGGGCCGCCCAGGCACAAACGCCGCCGGCGGGGGAGACCGAGCCGGGCCCCTCCGCTTCAGAGTCTCCATCGCGGGAAAAACCGCGGCGTCCCCTCCATCCAGAGGAGCGACACCACCCAATAAAAACCAGCCCACGTCCTCCCACCAGGCGGATAAACGGCGACGGAGCGCACGGAGGGATAACCCTCACGGGCAGCGCAGTTGCCAACAGACAAAATGTATATACGTTTGTGAATCCCCAGGGTTCAGCGTCCCGGCGTGGAAGCCTCACACGGAGCAATGTCCCTTTTTGAAAAAACGTCCGGACGGTCGCGTTGCGCACGAGCCCGAAATAAAAACAAAGAGAACACCTTTAAATGAGGGCTGGAATAAATAAATAAATTACAGAAATAAATACAAACCTGAGGTCTAACCGCCCAAGCAACTGCGTCCAGCAGCTCCCAAAGTCCACGGCCACGCCCCAACGCGGCAAGGCCGGGGGCTGGGGACCCCCGGAGTGCGTCAGTAAAGATACGACGACAGAAAATACTCAAAACATATTTAAGGTCAGATCCTCAGGAAAGCAGGTTCCCGGGCTGAAGGCAGAGAGAGGGCTGATACGTCCCCTGAAATAAAAAGCCTTCTGCGTCCAGCTTCCCCCTAGCACTCCACTCACTCTCACACACACACACACAAACAAACACACACACACACACACACACACACACACACACCCTGTGCACCATTGCAGCCCCAGTGGCACATGACGGCACTGAAAGGATTGCACGATGTCCGGGAGAAGCCTGCACACACTTCCGACGTCATTTATCATCGAAATCTTTTCAAGACACAAGACACGGCAAGATAAAATAAGATGGGATAAAAACAAGACAACACTCATCTTCCCGGGGACAGTGTGAACCTGGGATCCCTGCGGGGACCAGAAGCACGACGCACTCGCTCTCCTGGAGGTTTGAACGGAGCCCTCAGCGCGTGGTGCGTTCAGAACCGTCCAGCTGCGTCCGAGCGTTGCAGCTTATCCATAGCGACCACAGTTAACAGCTTTCCATCCAACATTATAAACATATATCTATATATCTATATCTATATATCTATATATATATATATACATCTATGTCGATCCGATGCCATTGTGATGCAGTTTGGCGACAGGGCGGCGCTCGTACTGAGCCACGGCATCATATCGTTTCCTTTTTCTTCACATTGACCCTCGACCCTCGTACGAAACGCAGACAGTTGGACTCGTCTTCAGCCGTTCACATCCTCGCGGTTCCTCAAACTCAACAAAGCCCGATCAGCAATCACACGCCGCAGCACGCGCTCCGACTCTCCTTCCACCGACCCCCTCCCCGACCCCCCCCGTCACACACCCCTCCCCAAAAAAATTGTAAAAAAATTCTAAATCAAATAAATACAAATATTCTCTCCAACGTGAGGTTGGGCGCGGCATAATAGATACAGACAAGAAGCAAATTACAAAAACTGCCAATATCATTTCTCCACTGAATAGCCACAATATAAAACAGCCACTGTGAATATCTGGGAGGAGGGAAGTCATGCTTCTCCTAAAGATGGAGAAATACAAACAAACGGAGAAACAAACAGAAGAAGAAAAAAAACAAAAAAAAAAACGACTCTAGAAGTCTGAATTATACAAATTACATATACAATTGCAATTGTGTAGTAATAATAATATTAATAATGATCATAGTAACAATTATAATAATGATAATGATGCATTTGACTTAAAACTTTACATGTCGTATTTCCAGTGCAGTGTTTTCACGGGTGAGTCGGGGTCACAGAGCGAGGGGGAGGGGAGGTGCCACAGAACCGCTGGGGGAGGAGCAGGGAGAAGGAGGAGGAGGAGGAGGAGAGAAAGTAAGAGAAGAAAGAAGAAGAGGACTGAGGAGGACAGAGAGGAGGAGGGAGGAGGAGAAGAGAAAGAAGGAGAAGAGGAGGAGGAGGAAGGAGGAGAAGAGAAAGGAGGAGGAGGAGGAGAGAAAGGAGAGGGAGGACGAAGGAGGAAACAAGAAAGGAGGAGGAGGAAGGAGGAGGAGGAGGAGGAGGGAGAGAAAGGCAGAAGAAAGAAGGAGAAGAGAAAGGAGAGGAGGAGGAGGAAGGAGGAGAAGAGAGAATTATTTCTTCTCAAAGCGGGGGGGGGGGGGGGGGGGTTCTAGTGGGAGCGGAGGTGCATGCTGGGAGGAGGAGGGGGGGGGGTGTGAGGCGAGTCGCCATGTTGAGGGAGGCCGTGATCTTGACGGTGCTGAGACCCCGACTGAACAAGTCCTCCATCCATCCCTCCGTGCTCCTCCTCCGTCCTCTCTCTCTCTCTCTCTCCCCCTGCAGCAGCTGTGCACCGTCCTGGGTGGAGCGACGGCCGCGGCCCCTGGGGAGAGAGACGGGAGATGAGCGTCAACGCCCGATGGGAAGCGTTCACAGGCGGAGGAGGTGTTTGTGAGCAGCAGGGGGCGCTGTGGCCCTGAATCCCCTGTTACTCCAACCCCGTTACTCCAACCCTGTTATTCCAACCCTGTTACTCCAACCCTGTTACTCCAACCCTGTTACTCCAACCCTGTTCCCCATTGAAGCCGTCTTCAGCACAGAAGCCTTGTGAAAATGGGATCTTGTTACCTGCGATGGGTAAATAGTGTTGAGTGGGTAAACGCAGGTTTTTCATAAGTTTCCTTCGATTCAATGTTGAAGAAATGGTTAAAAAATGAAGTTTATCTTTGAAGAGTTACGAGGGCCGAACGGCTGAAACGCTGCTGATAACTATTCAGATTGTGTTGCGTGTCCTCTACTGCACATTGATCGTCTCATATTTGGCGTCTTATTTTTGTTATGTTTTGCATCTTTACCTGCTGTAAATACAGAAGTTCAACCTACGGGAGCCACCCAGTTGCATCCACGTTGCCAGAGACGCGTCAAAACGAACAGAATCCGCTCTACTCTGGGTGAATCTGGAGGTGCGGTCGCACCGTGGCGTAGATCCCGGCTCCATCCGGCTGCAGGGGGCGGCGCCACGACCGGTGGCGAGCCGACGGCGCCAAAGAGAGCTGAGCGGGTTTCGACCCTGTGCAAATGAGCGGCGCCGGGCCCCGGCCAATAGGAGGGGAGGTGCACTCTCAACGGCCCCGATCCATGGGTGGGCGCCGGGATCACCGCATCTTATTCATGATTAGGCTGTTTTTTGTTTTTTTTTCATGAAAAATGTCCCTTAAACTATTGATAAGATAAGGGATGCGTCACTTTATGTTTCTCCAACAAGGACGACTCTTCACTTTAATGCCTGGGCTGATTTCCCCGCTCGTCGACAGGTTTTCGGAGATGACCGAGCAAGGCCCCAGACCGGAGGAAAATCATGAGCCTGTGGTGTGAGCTGCTCACAGAGCGCTCCGGTCGCGTCGGGATCGAGTCGGGAGCGACGCGACGAGCTACGGCCAATGAGAGCGGACACGGTGGCGGGCGGGGACGGAGCAGCAGCAACAAACACACAATATGGGTATTTGACTTTTCTCCTCTAGGTTTTTGATACGTTTATCAAATAAAATTTTGCTTTTACCCGTTTTTTACGGTGATCAAGAATCTCATAAAAAAATAAATAACCCTGTCCCGGGCATGTTTCCGCGACAAACGATACGTTAATATTTGCACATTTAATGACAAACAGCTGTATGAGTTACAAAACTTTTACCCCATCAAAAGTTGATGGGGTAAAGGTGGTGACCACCTCTCAGAGTAATTAGGGATGAAAGTATAGAAACGTAAGAAAAGCCATTTGCAAAAAAACCCTCTAAGCGTCGTCGAATGTTTTCCAAGGGCGCTTTTCATGAGGCTGATTTCTGACAGCTCTGGGTCTGCGTGGGGGCGTACCTCACTGGAGCGGGGCGGCGGGCGCCCCCGAGCAGTGGAAGTGGACGTTCTGCCACTTGCCGTCCCTGCGGTGCCAGACGCGCGTCTCCTCCGATTGGCTGGAGCGCGGCCGGCCCTGGCCGTCCACGAACTGCGTGAGGCGGATGTAGGCGATGCAGGCGGCGTCCTCGCCAATCAGGTGCACGTGGGGGTTCAGGATGGTGGTGTGGATCGGCTTGCTGTTCTTGGCCAGAACTGGGGGGGGGGGGGGGGTTCAAAAGGGAAGAGGCTTCGGTTACCGGAGGCGACCGTGGCTCAGAGGGCGGAGCTGGGTCATCTCAGGATTGCCGGTTCGATCCCCGGCTCCTCCTGGTAGCATGCTGTAGTGTCCTTGATCTCAAGTGCGTTCTTCCTTGACGATGACTAGTTTTTAAGCTGTTGTATTGACATCATGCACTAACAACATTAAGTACTTATCATTTTGAACACACCGAAAAAAGAACAAACATTTTTGTTTGTTTCTACTAAAAAATTGTGTTCTGATAACTTACAGCATCTTTCACTTGTATCTGGTTGAATTTAGAAACAGGAGCTCATGCACCTAAGCTCCAGGTCCCTTTAATGGCCGACGTCTGCGTTGATGGTTTCTAGCCTCTCATCTAAGTCGCGTCTGATCAATGAATAAATGTAAATGCAGCGTCTGAAATGCAAACTACAATACTAGGGCCGGATGATTTGATTTGGACGGAAGTTGAATATTAAAATTAATATGTGACCATTGTGGATTTTCATTTAGGCGCAAAATGGGTGCACAAGGTCCAAACAAAGTACAACAGTATTACAATTATTAGAACCTGCAATAACATGGAAACAAAAAAATAAAAATAAAAACAATGCGAGTGGTACTTAGCGTCATTATGGACTCAGGAACCTGCTAATGTAATAATAATAATAATAATAATAATAATAAACATAATAATAATAATAATAATAATAATAATAATAATAATAATAATAATAATAAAAAACACCCTTACGATTCTCAAAGTAAAATCTGTGGAAATCCATTCCTTCCACCAAGTTGCCCAAGGCCTCCGGCTCAAACGATGTCAGTCCAGGGTCGCAGATTTTACTGAAGAGAGAGAGAGAGAAAGAAATCAAATGTCAAACACTACTTTTTCCTTCTCGTCGGCCTAGTTACCATGGAAATGCATCCGGGATATTTTGGCTTTGACAAGAAAACTTCCAGGGCACTCGCTGAAGCTTTCATCCCCGTGTTGTTGTCCTTGGCCTCGTCGGCGGATCTGGGAAAGGGTTGGAAACGATGGAAGGGAAACTAGGAACGGAGACGCCGACGCGTGGAGGACGGACACTTACGCGTACGCCTCAAAGTCCCCGTTGTTGACCGCCTCGATCAGCTGCTCGGTGATCTTGATGATTTCTTGTTTGCGAGCTGCCGGAAAGAGAGAGAAGAGAGAAGAGAGAAGAGAGAAGAGAGAGAAGAGAGAGGTGCGAGAGAGAAAATAGGAGAGAGAGAGAAGAGAGAAGTGAGAGAGAAGAGAGAGAGAAGAGAAGAGAAAGGAGAGAGAGAATAAAGAGCAATGTCCAGTGGTTCTCAGAGCAGGAACGCGCACTCGAGGAAAGCTGAACACACAAAAGTCAGACTCATTTTCTCAGCTGTTGAGCGACTGAGTGTGATGGACGGAATAACTGAAAACGATGGAAAATGTGTCACTGAGCGTGCCTCACGACAGCAGGATCACAGCAGGGGTTCCAAACGTCACACCCAACCCACCGGACAATTTAATGTGGCCCGTGACATGTTCAGGTAGCGTCAGATGATAAATACTTAAAGTTTGAATTCAAATAAAAATATATTACAAATATATTTATACTATTTACTGTATATACATTTAGTATGAATAAATATGCTTATACATATTATTGCAATAAACAAAGCCCACAAATTAAAATCACAAAATGAATTTGAATGAAAAATGAATGACCCGCTCAATTTTACTTCATGTTTTAAGAAAATAAAGACTTTATCCAACAACAAAAATGGAATAAAAAAAACCCATGAAAAATAAGTTGTTTTTTTTAATGATTACTCGTATAGACTTGTTATCATGAAACGTCTACGTGGTGTGAGGATCACCTGCATCTAGGTGATTGGGATCAGGGTGGATGCACACCCGCTGCTCGTATGGTTGGTCTAACGAGCGACAGGTCAAAGCCCCCATCCCCACACACACTGAGGATGGGCGCCCGTCTCATGACGTGTTCAATCTGCTCCTGGGTTAATTCCAGCTGGCCCTCTCTCTACAATAAACTGGTGTTTACAGCCCCCGTTGTGCCGGAGCGCCCTCAAACGCCACTCGAGTGGCGTGTGGTGACGACACTGCCACACCGGCACCTGAACCGAGGCTCTCCAGCACGGGGAAGAGACACAGACGACCAGCAACGAGCAACAGATATGCAGCCACCCCGATCCCACTCACCTAGATCCAGGTGAGGTGTGGCTGCTCACGGCACCATCCCCACACCACAGTCTGTTTCTAACAGACCTACAAACACTGCTACTACCACTGCTACTACTACTTCTACTACCACTGCTACTACTACTTCTACTACCACTGCTACTACCACTTCTACTACTACTTCTACTACCACTGCTACTACCACTTCTACTACTACTTCTACTACCACTTCTACTACTACTTCTACTACTACTTCCACTAGGTCATTCACACACACACAAAACAAAACACCGGACAATTTGTTTCTCCCTTGATGTTCAACACACAGAAGACAACCTGGCCAATGGGCCCCGGTCCCTCAAGGGCCCACCCAAATCTCTGGATGCCATTACACACACACACACGCACGCACGCACGCGCGCGCACACACACACACACACACACACACACACACACACACACACACACACACACACACACACACACACACACACACACACACACACACACACACACACACACACACACACACACACACACACACACCGGGTCCTTCTCAGAGCCTGCCTTGCCCAGGGGCCCGTGGGACGCGACGCCAGGCTCCGTACTCACTCTGCGGGGGGGTGAGGGAGGGGCTGGGCGGGGGGGGCAGGGAGGTGGTGTGGGCGGGGCCGGGCCGGCCTCCGGCACCCGGCCCCGCCTGCGCGGCCTCCGCCTCGGCCGCGGGGGGCGCCGGCGCTCGCCGCACACTGCTCACCAGGTCGGTGAGCCGTGACACTGGGGGGCGGGTGAGGGGGCGAGGGTGAGGGCGGAGACGGCGGGCGTGGGGACGACGGGATGGACGAGGAAAAACAGGAGGAAATAAAAGAATGAAAAACAGAGACGGAATTAAGGGAAGAGATTCAAAGCCAAACAGAACAGAAAGCAGAACATAAGAAACACAGAACAGGAAAATATGAAATAATAAATAAAAATAACAAACACAAGGACGTCTTCCACGAGAATGGATCCACTGGGAGCAGTGGTTCTGAACGGGGGGTCCCCAGGGGTCCTTTGACACGTTTAAGGGGGTCCCACCTCAATTAATTCCTAGTTAAACTTTAACTTTATTTATTGGCACGAGGAGAGAATGTACAATAGTGACTGTTTGGATCCTAGTTTCACTGTCATCTCTGTTACTAGACCAGAAACATTCATTCAGATCTAACAAACAAAAATATTGATCTCAGATTGGATCCCAAAGGCAAATTCTGATCAATTTAAGGGGAACATTGCCCCTAATGCGGCTCAAACTGAGGCTCCAGCTCTCTAGTTCTAGGGCAGGACCTCTTTGAATATTCTCTATGACATTCTTTTTGTTTAAATTAGTTTTAATGTGCAGAATCTATTTCCACTCCCTTCCTGTCCTCCGCTCGGACGGGTGGAGGCGACGGAGCGGCCTTCCTGCGCTGCTTCTACTTACTCTGCATAGGGACAGCGGGGGTGTGAGGCGGGGAGGGGGCAGAGAGGGCGGCCGGAGGTGGAGGGGTGCTGGGACCCCCTTCCCCGTCCGATGTGGGACCCGAGCCCCTACGGACTGAGCCCAGGAGGTCGGCGAACTTTGTGGCGGCTGGGGGGGTCGGGGGTCAGGGGTCAGGGGTCGGCAGGTGCGGAAGGAGGAACAGGGAACACAAAGGACTTTAATGGGAGGTTTGCACAGAGCAGCGGCTGCTCAGCCGATCGGACGCCATCTTGGAGAGAGCTGGGGGCGTCAGCGGCACTTAGACTGATCGTTTAATGATGAGGGATCAGATAAGATAAGATAACAAGATAAGATAATATAAGATTAGATAAAATTAGATAAGATAATATAAGATAAGATAAAATAAGATAAGATAATAAGATAAGATAATATAAGACAAGATAATATAAGATCAGATAAGATCCGATGTTCAGGCGTTCCTCAGTGATTAGATGTGAGATTGATTCAGAGTTGAGCCGCATTCTATGGAATTTCCGAAAATCTCGCAAGTATTTCATAATTATGACTTACTAAGTAAGTTATGAGATACTTCACCTCATAATTATGACTTAAGTATCTCATAATAAAGACTTACATCATGAGTCTGAATAATGAAGTATCTTAGTTGATAGACAGACAGACAGACAGATGATAAATGGTTATATTTTTATGTATTTACATTTTTTTCCCCAAGTTTTCTAGTTGTGTTATTTTGGGCGAAATGGGCTTCAATAGTATTACACTGAAAACAAAGGAAAATGTAAATATTCTAGGGTTTTATATTTTAAATTGTAAACAAAAAAGTTTTTTGTACACAGGTTGGGTTGCCAATTTCGTGATGAAAATAATAAAACATTATATTACATAAGAAAACAATATTATGGCTGAAAGGAAGGCAGGGAAGGGTAAGATTTACTTGCATCTTGCTTGTTGTTAACGAGGCGTGGCTTGAAGAGCTAGTTCTGTCCGACAACTCCACGGGGCCACGCACCGCTACGCCATCATGGGCCGGCCTATCGAAGCAGCCAATCCCTCCTGCCCTACCTGCTTTGTTTGCCGCATTGCTGCGCCCCCTCCACCTCCTGTGCATCCACCTGTTGGGCTCTACTCTTCTAACCGGTGGGGAATTCCAGCTCATCGCCTCTATGTTTCCAGCTCATTAAGGAAGCCTGTGTTCCTTCACCTCGCCCGGACGCCCAAACTCAAACGATGCTAAATAAACAAAGATCATTCAAAATTCTATCTAAGAGCTGTCTGTCAGACCTGTTGTCAGATGTATATTGCACGGGGTTTGACTTTTGTGGGGTGGTGGCATGTAGGCGGTACCGTGGCGCTTCGGTGTGATCAGAGATGGTTCTTGGCTCCAAAGGTTTGAGACCCACTGCTTTCAAGAAACCCAAACGACTCATTTCATTCAACTTAGTTCTACCCATCCCGGTTGAATGGGTAAAACGGGGGCACTTTTAAAAACGCCGTGAGATCTCTCCAAGACTGAGCGTGAATCAGAAGAGGCCGAAAAAAACCCAACAGCCCTCCCACGCGTGGAAAAGGGAAAAGCTTCATGCTGAAAGACAAAGTGAGACAGGCTGTCGCTGTTCCCCACGGCGCCAGCAGGGGGAGGTGGCGGGTCGCTCTGCGGCGCACACCGTGTGGGCGGAAACAGGACGCGTCCAGCTCACAAACGGAAGTGAGGGGGAGGATGGTGAAGAACGAGAGGGAACACACGGTGCTCGCGCTGTGCTTTTCAGAATGGCTTCGCCGGGCTTATCAGAAGAAAGGACTTCCTGTGAGAAATCTACCGAAATCCATATCGGCTGCTTCTGAGGCTCTGTGAAGCTGGAAACGGTCCAGGGTTGAATGTGATGCAGGGATGGGCGATGTTTTAAAGCAAAGCTTTGCCATTTTGCATCACAGGCCTTGTTATTCAAATGTTTGTTCCCAACGTTTATAACTGTTCAGTACAACCTTTACGACTGAGAAACTTACCACTCCGCTGCGGCTTCTCACTGTGCTTAAATTAAATGAAGCCTTCTAAAATGTTGAATCTCCTTTTTAAAAACGGGGAAACTGTCATTATAATTACACCGTCTTTATGTTTGAGTGTAAAAAAATAATTGGTTGCAAACTGTGCATTTTATCATTTTTTTCTGGATTTTTATCACATCAGCTCCTTTGGCCGGGACTAAAAAGACTAGAAACAGGAGGTTGTGTCGCTTCCCACTGGCGACCGGCTGGGGCCAACGTTTCCGCTCCGGATGTACTGCGGCAAAGGGAGATTGGAGTTTTTTTTGTTTTGTACAAAGGCTTCAACGTTTAACCCCCCTGGACTGCGTGGAAGCACAGTGAGAAGCAGCAGCAGAGTGGTGAGTTTCTCCAGCAAAGCGTGAGACGAGGCCCTTCTGAGAACAGTTGTGATGACGGGAACCAATGTTTTAATGAGGACCGGGCTCCTTAACCCGCGAGGGCACACCAACACATCACACAGCAGCTTTAAGGGAGGTGCAGGTGCTGGTTAAGGTGAATCGTTAGCACTGCACAACTATGTGAGTTAGTGTGTGTGTGTGTGTGTGTGTGTGTGTGTGTGTGTGTGTGTGTGTGTCTGTGTGTGTGTGTTTGTGTGCGGGCGACAGGCTGCGGCGTGGGGGCGGGGTCATGCTGACTTACAGTAGACAGCTGGCGAGGGGCCCTGAGAGCTATCGGGCTGGGAGCTGGTGCTGGACTGGGTCTTAACTGGACTATTGTCCAAACTCTTCCCTGATCACACGCACGCACGCGCACACACATACACACACACACACACACACACACACACACACACACACACACGCGCGCACACACACGCAGACCGAGCACAAACATGAGATGAGCACCGAACCCACACAACAGAAGAACCAGTGCCGAAAAGTAACTAAGTACAAGTACTTAGTTACTGTACTTAAGTACATTTACTACTTTTGTATTTTACTATTTTACATTTCAAAACCAAGTATCTGCACTTTTTTACCCTTCTGCATTTCTAACACAGTCACGTTACTGAAGACAAAAACAAAGAAAAACAGCAATAATATATTTATATCGAACTATAATTCTAGGAATCTATCTGTCTGTCTGTCTGTCTGTCTGTCTGTCTGTATCTCCTTCGATTATCTCGACAAACTCAATGGGACGATGGGGACGTCCGTCGCAATCGGACAAAACACGACATGCGTGACGCGTCGTCCCACCTCGACATGTCCTTCGACTATCTCAACAGCGGTTGATCCGATGGACTTCACGCTTGGTGTGTGTGTATCGCTGCGAACGCAAGGACGTGCAGTGTCCAATTTTGTGCAATTTGGACACTTGCGACAGTGACAACTTTTCGGCGCTACCAACCCGGCCACACTGACCGGAAGTGCTCGCAGGCGGCAGAGAGAGCGTAAACGAAGGCGTAGGCAGATGGTGCTAAGGCTACCTCCTCACCGTCCTGGCTGTCTCCCCGGCATTTTCCTCGGTGACGGCGAAAAAAATGGAGGAGCTGCCGCTGCGAGCCAACACTCACAAAAGGATTGTGGACTGCAATCATGATTTTCACCAAAACCTGGCTCAGAGGAGGCGTGGCCGATGCGATCCGAGCGCCGCACGTCCTGCACCATCGCTGGCCGAAGAAACCTGGACTCCGCTGACCCTCCTGAAGTTGTAATAGCCCGATAATTTCACATTTGGTGCTTATTTTCTGTTGCAACGTGGTCCGTACGTGTTGTTGGACTGTGCCATGTTGAAGGGACACGCGCTGGACGGAATCTCTTTCCATTTCTCCACCAAGGTGAGCGGGTTCACCCGGGTTAACCCGCTCACCTTCCCGTCGCGAGAAATGCCGTCGTCTTCTTTGCCCAGCGCGTCACGTTCTGCGCCGCCAACGCGCCGGAAAAGGGGCGTGTCACGTTACCGGTGCGACCGGGAATAAGACAGCAGAGGAGATGGCAACAAGGGCGTGAAACTGTAAAACGGTGTTCAAAAGGAGGGGAGCGTTCATGAACGACCCAGCACGACAGCGGAAGCAGCGTGGAGCGCCGCTCCGCTTTGGGGACCGGCTTCGGAGCGGGGCTGGACTGGCCCCGGGCCCGGCGGGGGGGCGTGGGGGTTCTCTGCTGTGATCCCCACACTCAAAACACTTCATGGTCCTCCAGGCGGGACAGAAGTCAATAACTTCTGGTTTGGATTTTGGATTCTAGATGGGATATGAAACGATGGAATGACAGACGGATATTCCCGTCTATTGACGCGCCAACGTCCGGAACTTGAACGAGCGTCGCATCAGCAGGTAAAGGAGCCAGAGCGAGCGGCTCCACCCGGGTGTCCTGTTCACATCAGAGCCGATCACAGAAGGAGCCGATTATAACCTGTGTCTATTGCAGGGTCATTTGACCCGGGACTGAAACCTGGGTTTTGCTTCTCCCACTGGTGACAAATGCCGGGTGTTAGCGGCTGTTACAGGGTTATTTGGCGCAGTGGGGAAGGGGTATCTGTCTGTCTGTCTGTCTGTCTGTCTGTATGTCCTTCGATTATCTCAACAACCGCTCCCGCTGGGCACCCAAGGACGTGCGGTGGGGAATTTGGTGCAATTTGGAAACGCGACACGTATCATAGTAATAAACTGAATAAACCGGAGCGTGGACGGTCCTGCAGGCCTGTTTCCAGTGTGAGGACTGGAACTGATGAGGACTGTTCATCAAGGATCTATGACACCACCTGCACTATTTCATTGTGAACTACAATCAAGATCTGCATGATCTGCATCGTCAGCATTATAACGTTTTGTAAAGTATGATAGACTGTCATATCAGGGGACTGGATATGAGAAGTACTTTTACTTGTTATACTTTGAGTACATTTAAGAGCAGGTACTTTGATACTTTTTATCTGAATAGAAACATCAACGTGGCGCTTTCACTCAACTTACGTCGACGCATCTGTTTTTCTGTCTCACCGAAACGTTGACGGAGGCCGAACAGAGGCTGTCGAGCGGAGGGAGGATTTCGACGGCGATGATGACAACGACCGGGGGATGTGACTCATTATGGGTTGTCTGTTTAACGGGCCGACAAAGAGGGAAAACCCCACAGACGACAGGCTGTGTTTTTTTTTTTACTGTTTTCAATCCGCTCACCCACTGCTGTCATTTCAAACTTAGAGGAGACCGACTCCTGACAAGAAGGGAACCCGTCATCGTGGCTGTCGCAGTTAGACACATTTAAAGTGGTAATCCGTTACATTATTTTGTTAAAGAATCCCGTGGTTTATACTTCGCACTTCATAAGAAACAGCCATTCAGTGTACTTGCGTTATGCCCGCGCTCCTCTGTGTGCTGTTTCCAATGTTGGTGGCGGGGTCCGCCTTTCCCGGGGCGAATGCAAAGATCTGGCCGCGTGCGAGAAGTGAAAGGCAGCCGTGGTGAATCAGACAAAGCAGCGTAGCCGCTGTGGTCAGTCAAGTGGTGACGGAGGTAAACATTCACCAGCGGGAGCGAGGAAAGAATGTTGATGGGTCAGCAGAACCAACTGGAGGAAAGAAAGTGAGCGCCGAAGAGGAGGGTGAACCCGGATGTTGAAAAGGAAAAAAAACGCAGCTCGGGATTCCGGGACTCCGCCCCACGCCGGACTTTATGACCGATCGCTGGAATGAAGGGATTGGAAGGAGCCAGGCGGCGGCGGCGGCAGGAAAGGTCTTGGTCCGATGATCGATCGTCCAGCACATGCTTGGATCAGGGAGCAGCTGTCTGGACCGGACCCCAAACCGAAACCACGCCCGTCCATTCAAGTCAAAAGGGAGACCCCCCTCTAAGCATGTTCTCACCTGAGAGGGCTTCTCGTGCGCGGTGCGAGTTGCGCTACCTGCCGCTGGTGTCCCGCAGCGGGAGCCTCTGTGGGACTGGCTGGCTAGCGCTGCCCACGGTGGTGCTAACAGGGCGGAGGGGGGGCTGTGGCTTTAAAAGCAACTCGGGCACCCTGGCTCCGTTTCCTGTCACCAGGGCTAAAAATAAATGACCCCCAACACCCCACCCCCCCGCCACCCTCCACCCACCACCCACCACCCCAGCCTACACACTCAGACAGATCTACACACACACACACACACACACACACACACACACACACACACACACACACACTGTGTCCTTGCCTTCCGCTCTGCTGAGGGTGAGGGCAGTAGTGATTGGGTGGCAGTGGCAGGGGGCATTGTGGCGTGTGCGTGTGCATGTGTGTGTGTTAGTGTGTGTGTGTGTGTGTGTGTGTGTGCACACGTGCATGGGTGTTAATGCTCAGTGTACAGTTGCGATCGCAGAGGCCGGCCATCGGGACGGTCCGTGTTCTGAAACCGAGCTTTCGTGACCTGATTCAGGAGACACATTGTCCTCATCTCTTAGCGGGATGTGGAGGAGAGTGTGTGTGTGTGTGTGTGTGTGTGTGTGTGTGTGTGTGTGTGTGTGTCTGTGTGTGTCTGTGTGTGTGTGTGTGTGTGTCTGTGTGTGTGTGTGTGTGTGTGTGTGGAGGAATTGATTTGCGAAAGCATAATGTACGCCCGCATGACACAAACGCACACACACACACACACACACACACACACAGACACACACACACACACACACACAGTGGTCCAAACAGTGCGGTAAACAAAAGCACTAGCTCATCTCGGAATTCCGGCCTAATTTTAGGCAGGACACTCCCTAGGACACGCACAAGCACACAAATACAATCGCCCCTGCACAAGGCGTGGCCCCCGGGGCCTCGTTGGTATTTCAGAGGTCGGCGAATCGGCTCATTAGGACGACTTTGGCCGAACGCCAACGATTCGTAGGAAACACCGACACTATTACCAGCCCTCTCTCGTCTCCCATTTGGCCGTAACAGCCAACGGAAGCAGTGGCGCCTGGCTCCACAGGGGGGCGGTAAGGAGTCACATTTCAGCTGGCGAGTCCACACAGAAACCCTGAAGCATCAAACACGTTCAACGCATCCTTCCCTGGATTCAGCGCCTTGAAAATCCACAGCCTGTTTTTATCGGACCAGCGTCGAGCCCTTAAAGTGGCGTTCCACCCCGGAGCGACGTCCCGCTCAGCAACAGACGGACGAGGGAGATGGACAGGACTGCAACGCATATCGAAAATGTTGACGCAGGTTCACGTGCACGCCCACATGCACGCCCACATTTCAGCTTCACCGCGGAGGTAAAAACAAAAAAGAATCCTGCGCGGAATGGGCTCCGTCCTCCCTCTGAACACGACTCGGTCCGTTTTAAAATGTCAAAAGTCATTTTTTTTGGTGCCCATGGCGAATTTCATTCTGAGCGAGCCTTTTTAATTTGCATATTTGCACAATGTGGCACAAATATCCCCAAACGACACCCCCTCCCCCTTTTTACTCGAGAAATCGATCAAGTTGCGATTAAAAAAAAAAAAAAAAGAGAGAGAAGTGACTTTTCTTCAACCTTCCTCACCATCTTTGATGGAAACCTCTGAATGTGTGGAGCTGGTCTGGTCGTTCCATTAGAGGGCACAAGTGGGGAGCGGGCGGGGATTTTAGAAATAATCCCTGAGTTTCCCATCTTTGTGTGGCCAATACATCCTCAAGGCCTTTGACGCCAAACAGCGATGACGTGTGCGACCAGCGGACCAGCCTCCTCACACAGGCTGCTGCAGAACAAGCTGATGCACCTGTGCTGCGTGTGGGTGAGCACCTTTTCACTGCTTTTTTATTTTTATTTTTATTTTTTTAATTAAGGTGGTTGGACGCTGTTATGCAGGCATTTCATGAAAACAAAGTTATCCCACTTGGCCCCGTTCAATTTTCCACGTCTTCGGCCCTTACCTTTGACATCCTCGTCCTCCACGGTGGTGTTGCTGCTGTCTGAGGATTCCTGTGGAGGAGGGCGAGCGAGAGAGAGAGAGAGAGAGAGAGAGAGAGAGAGAGAGAAAATGAAGTCATAATTGGTCCGAGTCACTTTTTTTGAGTCATGATTGAAGTAAGAATTAGTGATAATTAGAGAGCAAGCAGAGATGAGAGAGAGAGAGAGAGAGGGAGAGAGAGAGGGGGAGATTTCCGTGTGTCTTCGTGTCCCCAAAGTGACGGCGAGTCTGAGAATAATGCCAGCTCCTCAGGTTGATGGGATGGAACGTTCATACCGGTAATGCACGTTCCATCCCATCCCGCCGACTTTGGGATCGTTCTGGGTTGTTTTCAGAAGCGGAGAGAGAGAGAGAGGGAGAGAGCGAGAGAGAGAGGGGGAGAGGAAAAAAAAAGGTCACTTTGGGTGTTGGAGCGACGCGCCGACGCGCGGCGGGCGGCGTGGCGGGAGGCTTCTTCGCACGCCCGGCACCAGCCGGGTGGAGGACAGTTTGTCCGGCACCGTTCTGTCAGAGTGGACGTGATGCGCAGAGCGTCGTGTGTTTGCGTGATTTCCAACCCCCTGTGCTGCAGCACACGCAGCGCGCCGTCAACGTTTCTCAAATTCTATTGAAAATAAATTGATAATAATAATGCAAATGAGCCCAGAGTCGCTGATCCATCCACTGCAGACAGAAGCAGTGTCACCCAGAGTCACGGAGGCTTCCAGCGTATATCGGGATTCACTTCTCCACAGGCACTCGGTGAAAAGAGTCGTTCCACTTTCCCACTCTCAGTTCTATCCATCCATCCATCCATCCATCCACCCACCCACCCACCCACCCATCTATCTATCTATCTATCTATCTATCTATCTATCTATCTAACTATCTAACTATCTATCTATCTATCTATCTATCTATCTATCTATCTATCCATCCATCCATCCATCCATCCATCCACCCACCCATCTATCTATCTATCTAACTATCTAACTATCTATCTATCTATCTATCCATCCATCCATCCATCCATCCATCCGCCTATCTATATCCATCCATCCATCCATCTATCCTGTCCTCCTGGTGAGGAACCCCAGGGGTCGTCATGGTTACTCTCACTCTGCACTCAGCGGAGTCAGCGCTGTTTGCGACGCAGAAACTGAAGCGTTTTTTGCAGGAAAAACATCTCGAGCGCGAGCTCCCTCCACCCGGGTCCGGTCGGTTCACTGCAGTTCAAACCAAAACCAAAACAAACCGCCCTCAGGAATGACATCCCTATTGTTTCAGTTGAGAAGTAGTAAAATCATCTTGGTGCGGGCGGTTTTTAGGCTGGTTTATTAACCCTTCGGTCGCTGAACGACGCTGCGGGCGTTCAGCGCACTCCAGCTCTAAGTTTCACGGTTGAGCAAATCGCAAAATTGAAACCGACGGGGGATTTCGTCAGTCAAACGAGCCTTTTTCTGCAGAGACATTCGCCGACGCCAAAGTTGTGCTGAATTCTGTTCTCGCGCTGCATGTGCATGTTTCCATAGCAACACGTGGCTCCACACCGATAAGATTTCATAGTGTTCCTCAGCGGGAGACGGCTTTTACTAACGCTGAACACGGGAGAGCAAGTGCAGCACAGAAACACGGTATCCAGGTACATTTATGCCAAGGTACATGTACCGCATTTTCTCAGATATGAAGCTATAGTCAAATAAAAACCCGGCCTCCAATAAATGCTGGGGGGCGTGGTCAACACAGATAAACAAAAGCCTGCTGCTGTGAGGCAGATCGCAGATTGCTTCTTGTGGTAAATGCCCCGCCACGAGTGCTCTCGCTCCCCGGCGATCCAAGCAGGAAGTGGTGTGTTCAAGGCAAACTCGGAAAACCGTAATTCCCCCGTCGGCCACCACCACAAGCGCGACATTTTGGGTAGCTACTAGCTCTCTCTTTTTCACCATATGTGTTTTCATGGCATGGCACCCAGACGGAAGTTCGATTTAAAATCCAAACAAAAAAAATGATCAAATATACTTACAAATTAAATTGGGGGAATTCGATAAAAAAAGACTGCCTCTAATATTTATAAAACCATATTACCAGGGGACTACGGTTCAATAGATTCACTGAGCAAGCGCATTTAACAAATTGAAGACTGGATGTGCCAGACCTTTCTGCAATTAAAGACAAAACTGAAGCCATTGCTTTTGGAGCCAAGGAAGAAAGACTAAAAGTCAGCGCTCAGGTTCAACCAGTCATGTTGAAAAGCACAAACCGAGCCAGAAATCCTGGCGTCGTCATGGACTCAGACCTAAATTTCAACAGCCACATTAAAGCAATTACAAAGTCAGCCTGCTACCACCTTAAGAACATATCAAAGATTTAAGGACTAATGTCTTCTGCCCATGCGTTCATCTTCAGTGGACTAAACGACTGTAACGACGTTGTTACACGTCTCCCTAAAAGGTGGATCGGACAGCCTACGGAGAACGCTGCTGCTCCAGCCCTCACCAAGGCCAACAACGTGGATCACATCACTCCAATTCTCACATGTTCACACTGGCTCCCTGGCCCTCAAAGGGTTGATTTCAAAACACTCCTGTTGCTTTATGAAACACTGAAGGGTTCCGATCTCCTGCCGCGTCATTAAGCGTCCAGAGCTCTCAGGTCGCCTGGGACAGCCCTGCTCTCTGTCCCCAGAGTCAAACTAAACGTGGAGCAGCGGCGCTGGGTTGTCATGCTCCACACGTCCCCGAAAACCTCAGCTCTGCCGCAGCCTCTCACCTCTTTTGGAACAAGGACGAAGACTTTTCTGTTTGCCGCTGCAAATGTATTTCTTGCACTGTAACTTTTATGACTTGATGTTCTGCATTCTATGTCCTTTTATAATGCATTTCTTTTGCACTTTGTCCGAATACTTTTGATGGTTTGTGTAAAGCACTTTGAAATGTCGTTGTTGTTGAAATGTGCTGTATAAATAAACTTGTTTTTCCTGATATAAGCTGCTTCCAATAAGGGCCTGGAAGCCTCTACAGGGGAGGTAAACAAAGGTCCCGGTCACTGTTTGAGGAAACACGGTATGCAGATAGGTTTATCTTCACTAACAGGTACATCTGTACACACAGCTGTATCAATAAGAAGTACATCTTTGCTAACTGGTGTGTAAGCACTTGCAAAAACTTGCCAAAATGTGATAAATTTGACCTTGATAATATAATAACACCTGCGTTCTGGAGTAAACATGGTGGAAGTAAATAACCTGTGTTTTTATATTTATGATTGCTGTGTTGCTACACAATGAGTTGAATAATTACATAGTCATAAAAATTTGTAACCCCATGTGTTATAACCACCACATTATGTAATGTAGTGGTGTTATGTTATGTAGTGTTATTATATAATAAAGGTCAAATGTATTACTGTACATTTTTGCAAGTTATTACAAAATGTGGTGTTATTATTATTTGATTACTACAAGCAGGTATATCTCTTTAAACAGGTTTACCAAAAGCCTCCAACTGATATTTCACATATATTTATGACCGATTACGTTACAACACATGTGTGCCGGTGGACCATCATCATCATCATCATCATCATCACTGTTCCATGGCGTGGGACAATATGGCCACTGGTTTGACTTCCTGTACTCCTCCAGTATTTACCTTCTCCGTTTGGGTGGGTGGGCAGTCGAAATGGGGGGTGACGTGAGGGTGCTTTTCCCGAGTGTCTTAGCCAATGTGGCCTTGAACGTGGGGTGTGTGGGGGACCCCCCAGGGGTGCCAGGGGGTCCCCAGCAAATTATGATTATTTTTTTATATACCCTTATCAGCCCCACAACGGGGAAGTTTGCAAATTCTCTGCATTGCCCTCTACAAGTAGCCAACGTATCTAGGAGCAGTGGCTGCCATGTAGAGGCCCCCGGGGAGCACTTAGGGGGTTAAGTGTCTTGCTCAAGGACACATCAGCATGTTACCAGGAGGAGCCGGGAGCGTGCTGATGTGTCCTTGAGCATGTTGCCCGTTGTGGGGCTGATAAGAGAGCCACTAATATCATCAAGGACCACACCCGCCCAGCACACAAACTGTTCACCCTCCTACCTTCCGGCAAGCGGCACCGCAGCATGCGGTGGAATACCACCAGGTTCAGGAACAGCTTTTTTCCAAAGGCCATCAGACTACTAAACTCACCAAACACGACATAAACACGACACCCACAAAGACCAACTGACTGCATAATATTTACATTTTTACAATACATATGTATCCCCTCGGTATACATATGTATCCTCTTGCTGCTAGCTTTGTACTGCACCTTATTACCTTAATAACATACCTCATTTGACTTCTTGAGTATATAAGAATATCCCTAGTCTTGTTGTGTTGTTGTGTCTATTGTTGTTGTCTTTTTGCACTTTCATGTTATATGTTGTGTGTTAGAAATATTACTTGCACATTTGGAGTATGGGGAAATGCAATTTTGATCCTCTGTGTAATTACGTGTTGCATGGTATGATTGACAATAAAGTACACTTTGAACTTTGAACTTTGATAAGGGTATATAAAAAAAAAAGAATAATAATATTTTGCTGGGGACCCCTTGGAACCTCTTGAATGAAATGATATGAAATGATAACTTGTTTTAAGTGCACGGTGAGAAAAGGGACAATCATCACCGATTTAATCCTAGTTCCTAACTGTAGCATAGACACTAACTCAGATCTGACAACAACAATCTGTTCACATTGGATCCCGGACACTAAATCTTATCAAACGGGGTCTGTGGCCTAATGAGGAT
>NC_137203.1:3807531-3812531 GCF_960531495.2 Zeus faber
ATAGTAATAAGCCCCGCCCACTCTGGGGGACGGGGCTTGTAAACCAGGTTGCGCTTGTAAACACACACACACACACACACACACACACACACACACACACACACACACACACACACACACACACACACACACACACACACACACATGGAGCAGAGACAGGGCACAGTGTTTAGAACTCTGAGCAGAAACAGAAAGATGATTTACTGCGACAACAGTAACACTAACATCCATTTTTGGAGAATTAAGTTTGTCCCAAAGCGAACGGTAAATATTCATTATGCTGTAAAATCAACACCACAAACTTTATTATTTATTTGGACCTTCTTGCCATATTTATTTGGTTTTTAATTTGATCAAAATTGTATTGAAGTGAAATGTTAATTAAAGCGGCTGCACTTGTTACTTGTTGTTCACGAACGGAAATGATTTGATTTCAAGTCGTAATATTCATAATATTTATACATTTATTTTTAAAACAGCGTTAACTGACGGGAAATTATTTCAAATATTAAATAAAAAAATATTATAAATCGACATGCCTTGATGATGTCATTCTCTATATAACCTGCGTATCAATTGTTTTTAAGCTCAATAAACACCGTTCATATTTGACAGGAATCTGTTTGTCTGGGAAACTGAAATCTTCCAGGACGGGTTGAGTGGCACCAATCTGCTCTGACGGGAACCCTGCTTCGGCCGCCGGTTTTGAGCAGAAGAAGTGACACGCGTGACGTGTCCACGTCATCGCGACGAAAACACTGGCGAGTGTTTGGCGAAAAACCCACCAAAGGTTTTCATACCGCCGGGAACAGCACCCGAAACGACCAGGGAAGGCCTGGTCCTGCAGCGCCAACGCTGGGCTCCCCACAGCTTTGACTCAACATGGCCGTCGCCCGCTCAAGGCTGAAGCAGCAGCAGCAGCAGCAGCAGCTGCTGAGCCGCTGGAGGGAAGGAGTCTGACGCTGCTCTGCTCGTGTTGCTCCAGCGCCCGGGCCCCCGAGAGCTTTTCTGAGTCAGCTGTCCTTTCCACTCGGGCCCCGTGGCTCGCGGGCTGAAAGCTGCTCGCTGCGTGCTTTGCACGTCGGCGTCAACTCCGCGCACGCGCGCGCACACACACAAACACACACGTGCACTGTCAGTAAAAAAATTGCATATACGGCCCTGGGTTCATCCCAACTTTCACCCCCCCCCCACCAGGAAGTGACACTTCCACAATGACCAATCGTCAGCCAGCTGTCTCCCCGGCAGAGAGAGAGAGAGAGAGAGAGAGAGAGAGGGAGAGAGAGAGAGTCGCCATGGCAACTGTCGCCCGGGGCAACAGGCAGTGACGACGATGGGCGAGACAGGCAAGAGCACTCGGAGCCTGCAGATGGGATGCCTGAGCCGGGGGAGACTGTTACACACTGGACTTGACCTCACTAAGCTAAACTGGGTTAAGATGATGATGTCATTTCCATACTCTATGTACAGTATACTGTATATACATAGAAAATATTACCATTTATATACTCTATGTACAGTATATATACATACTGACTCTTTGAACAAGGGAAAATATTACCAAATACTGTATTTACTGTTTATACTGTATATACTGCACATATCCATTAAAAGCTAAAGATCCTCATGGTTCTGCCAGATTCCATCGAAGCTTGAGGCCAAGTGGTGAGGTCATGATGTCCAGGTTCCATCATGAAGGGGTTGCTCTGTCATGAAGGAGTTGCTCTGTAATGGAGTTTTTCTGTCATGAAGGAGTTGCTCTGTGATGAAGGAGTTGCTCTGTAATGAAGGAGTTGCTCTGTCATGAAGGAGTTGCTCTGGGATGAAGGATTTGCTCTGTGATGAAGGAGTTGCTCTGCGATGAAGAAGTTGCTCTGTCATGAAGGAGTTGCTCTTTGATGAAGGAGTTGCTCTGTAATGGAGTTGCCCTGTCATGAAGGAGTTGCTCTGTGATGAAGGAGTTGCTCTGTGAAGAAGGAGTTGCTCTGGAATGAAGCAGTTGCTCTGTCATGAAGGAGTTGCTCTGTAATGAAGGAGTTGCTCTGTGATGAAGGAGTTGCTCTGGAACGAAGCAGTTGCTCTGCATTGAAGGAGTTGCTCTGGAATGAAGCGGTTGCTCTGTCATGAAGGAGTTACTTTGTAATGAAGGAGTTGCTCTGTGATGAAGGAGTTGCTCTGGAATGAAGCAGTTGCTCTGTCATGAAGGAGTTACTCTGTAATGAAGGAGTTGCTCTGCCATGAAGGAGTTGCTCTGCAATGAAGGAGTTGCTCTGTCATGAAGGAGTTGCTGGGGCAAAAGGCTCGACTCGTGGATGGCTGGAGTCGCGACCAGCAGCCTGGCCATCATAGCTGCCCCGCTCTGCAGTCCCTTTAAGGCTTCTTCTTCTTCTTCTTCTTCTTCTTCTTCTTCTTCTTCTTCTTCTTCTCCTTCTGTTCGCTCATGTTTGCCGACGCTTTGCCGACGATGCGCTCTCACATGAAGATGTTCACGGGCAAAAAAATAATAATACAAATAGCAGCTTATGCCACATTTTGATGCACTCGCGCACGTGCGCACACACACACACACACACACACACACACACACACTGAATGATGAAGTTTCTGTTGGGACCATGACAGGAGGTGTGTTCACGTCTTCACGTCTGTTCATCACCTTCTCAGGCTGCGGCGCTGCTGCTTGGCTTGACCCCGTCCGGGCGTGGTCCAAAATATTGACCGTTACATGACCGAGAACTGCTCTCGTTTTGTCCTAGCGTCCATGGAGCGATGCTCGGGCGTTGAAACATCTCTTCTCCTTGGTGCCTCCATCATCTGCCCCCTGCAACACTGACCCGGCGGAGGCGGAGTCTTGCTGTGAACGCTGTGAACAACGTCCTTCCACGTCCCCCCTCTTGTAAACAGACAGTAACGTCCCTTGTTGCCGCTGATTTGCGAGCACCGACTGTTTCAGCACGGATCTCTGCACATATTGGGAGCGGATGTTTTCTCCCAATCAAGTGGGAATGGTTGGGCCATCTCAAGGTAGCCGCGGATGGAGAGAAATGGACTGCATTTATAAAGCTTTTTTAAAAAATGCCTGACATGTTCCACACCTCACATCCACCCAGCGACGGCCGCGCCCGCCGGAGGGCCCCCCCAGCTCGTCCAGAGCTCTCAGGGCATGAGCCGGTGGGAGCAGAGAACCCAAAGCGCCCGACCCTCAGGTCGCCGGAACCAACCCCCTACCCCTCCGGAGCTCCTCCCTGTCCCCCGGGGAACGAACCTCCGCCCGCGGCGCCGCAGCAGAGCCAGGGCTCGGACTCTGGTGTCTTGCAGCGGGAGTTATTTTCAGGGCGTAGCGAATGCCACAACGGCCGGAGCCGACTCTGATGAGGGACAGGCCTTCAGCGGGCCACGTCGTGGCTGTGTTGTCTGGTGCCAGAGGTTTAGGACGGGGCGCGGCCACGGCTCTGGGGACGTAGAAATCACATGCACGCTGGAGCCGCAGACACATGGCTCAGGGTCATAAGTCACGCGTGGTGGCGACTGAGCATTCGGCGGTGTGATGTAATGACGGTGGAAATATGTTTTAATAGGACACTTTGATATTTATGGTTGAGGGGAAACTACGAATGAAACTACGTCAACACCTTGAGGGGTCAAGGTCTCCTCCACTGAACACAAGCTCTGCCGGAAAAAGTGGAAGCCGGGGAGGAAAGACGGCACGCGTTCTGTCGGCTTCCTGGTGAGCGCAGCGGTGTCAGGCAGCGACTCCACCCTCAGCTTGTCAGCGAACCCTCTCAAGGAGTCACTCTGGAAAGGACACTTCAAGGCCCCGGTCAGTTCCTCCAGGAAAATGTGGGTTTGCACATCGTGCACCGCGTAAGTCATGCTGAATCCCACCAATCTCTGTGTGATTCGCAAGTTTGCAGTTTTGGGGAGTTTCAAATGTTTCCACATGAAATCAAATTGACGGAGCGTCGAGACGGAGCTTTGAGACGGAGCCTGCGTCATGCGGCACAGATGTTTTGTGTTGAATTAAATGAAACTTTACTTTATGGCGGAAAAACGCGGTGACTGATCTGCAGAAGGTGGATCATAATGTCATTTTAGGATCATCTCAGGGTTGTATTTAGGTGATATATTAAAAAAACAAAACAAAAAAAACAACAACATTGTAATTATTCTTCAAATTAAATTATTAAATAAATAAATAATCCCTCCAGTTTTGGGGGCTACAGGTAACCAACAAGACAAGACAATTCATTCACAGTTCCCATTTAAACGCAGTGGCAGGGCCGACAGACGGAACAGGAAGCTCCTCCGTCCGCCCTCTCCTCTATCAAGATGGAGCGCGCCGCCCCATCCGTCCAGGGGGAGAAACCGCCCCGAGCGCCGCACACAGCCTCGATGAAAGGACTGGCCCCGGAGACGGGCTCTGTCGCTCGTCCGTGGCTCTGTCTAACTGATCCCGAAATTCTTGCGACAAACTTCGACCGGCGCTCAAACCCGTCTTCAAAGTTGTAATACTCCAGCACAGGCCGACAACAAAACAAAAGCAAAGTAAGCGGCTCGTCAGCGAGGATTTAAACGGGGCCACCGCGCCGATGCTTAGAGCAGGAACGGCGGTCTCCTGGGGGGGGAGGGGGGGGGCGGGTGGAGGGGGTGGGGGCAGAGCACAGACTGTCGGGCGGAGGGACAGACGGACGGGGGGAAGGTGAGGAGGTAAATACCAGAGCAGGTGACGGGACGTTTCCTTTGGGGCTGGTGACGATGCTGTTTTTGCTGCTGTTTGTCTGGGGCTGTGAAGAGAGGAAACACAAGCACAGTGTTAAGAGCAACAGGCAGGTCTGCGGGAGCGTGCACACAACGACAACCACCTGGGTGTGTGTAGAGCTGTGTGTAGAGCTGTGTGTGTGTGTGTGTCTGTGTGTGTCGAGCTGTGTGTGTGTGTGTGTGTAGAGCTGTGTGTGTGTAGAGCTGTGTGTGTCGAGCTGTGTGTGTGTGTGTGTGTGTAG
>NC_137203.1:3820031-3825031 GCF_960531495.2 Zeus faber
CCACGGAAACCCCACCAAACCTCCTTTCACGTGTGAGCAGATACACATGATCGGACTTTCCTGAATTCTGTCCTGCTCCTGAATTCACAAAAGTGTTATGGTATCTTATCTTATGTCACTGTGATGAGCTCTATCCGCAGACACGCTGCACCCTTCGCTCACATGGCCGTCGCACCCACACTGTGTTGTGCTGCTCTATTTGTGAGGACATTTTTAACACTATTCTCTCTTTCTCTGTCTCCCTCTCTCACACACACACACGCGTGCACTTGCACACGCACGCACGCACACACACACACACACACACACACACACACACACACACACACACACACACACACACACACACACACACACACACACACACACACACACACACACACACACACACACACACACACACACACAAACAAATACAAAGCCTGGCCAATGCCTCCTGGCTTTAATTCATTTATAACTGCCTTCACATGGGGAACGGCGACTGTTAAACAGTTGCCAATAGCAACCGAAAAACCTTGTTAATGACGCCCGTTATCCGTTCAAATTTTCTCCTTAGGAACCCAATTTGGGATTTGTGATTATGATGCAGCAGAGAATTCCAAAACTGTTTCATGCTGTAGGACTCAACATGCAGCAGGGCCAATGAAACACACTCTCCCAAGTCCAAGTCAAACTTTTAAAACAAAGGAAAGAAAATCAAAGAAAATTGTCACAAAGAAAATTGTGACGCCATGAGAACCACCATTTAGGCACCAGACCTCACACAATGTTCGCGATTAGCCCCCACACCCCCAGCTCGGTAATTTCAGTTTTTTTTGCAATAGGTTAATGTGAAGTGAGATTTACAAGACAGTTTCACCCTCTCTGCATTCTCCCAGAGGGGCAGGGGCTTTTTAAGTGGGTGGGTGCAACTCCAAGTCTAATCAGATCCAATCACATCAGCACCCCAGCCATGTTACGTAAAATACTATTTCTGGCATTTAGAGGTTTTTTTTTCTCTGATGCTCTATTTCTCCCTCTCTCTCTCTCTCCATCATTTCTCCCTTTGTCCCTTAGCCTCCTCTCTTCTTCCTCTCTTCTTCCCTCTCGTCTGACGCGTCCAAATCAACAGTCTCAAATTTTAATCAGAGACCAGAACTCTGTGACTGATCAGAACCGGAGAATCATTTCCTGGGGAATGGGAGGCTGAGAACACGAGGCGAAGCTGGTTGAAGGCACACCCAGGCCCGGAAACGAGACGGGGAGCTTTCCCCTTTTCCCAATCTGTAAAAGCACGTCTATGTCCATGGGTGAAAGGGCTGTGACAATTTACTTGAGAGACAATTGAGGAGGAGGAAGTAGGAAACATTGCAAGAAAACCTTCCCATGGTGTTCCTCCCCACTGTGTTTTCTCACTTTTATGCCTCAAAATAGGGAGAGTGAGAGAGACAGGGAAGAAGAGAGAAAGACAGACAGACAGAGAGAAAGCGAGAGAGCCATAACATTCGCCATTGCTGTGAATTTAAAATGTGCATTTTCAACACTTTGGTAGGGGAACTGGCGAAGAGTAGAGCTGTCATAACCGTTGCATCCAGCTTAGATAACTGAGATCAGATGATGATCTGATCTCAATTATCTAAGCTGGACTGCAATCATTTGCAGAATGATAGATTTCACAATCACGTGTTTCCATCCAAATTTAAGGTTAATTTTGAGTGTGGATCAGTGGATTTTCCATCACTTAGGTTCAAGAACATTGCCTGTTTACCTCAGTTAATGGTCAGTCACAGAGTTCTAATTGTTATTCTTCACAAGGTTGATATAAACATTATTACACTGTTTTAAGCTTATACAGTGTAGTGGCATAAAATTAGCAACAAAAATCGTTGATTGCAATTATTTGCACAACAATGAATTGCCAACTGAGTCCTGATCTTCCTGTCCTCCTGTTGAGCCTGTTTTCCCAAAGGACTGATGTTACTGTAGAGAGGAGAAAGTGTCAAGTGCATATTTACCATTTCAAAAGGGAGGAGAGGATGGGGGATAGAATGAAAGGAAAGCCAAGAGGGGAGAACAGGGGCAAAGTAGAGAAGAGTGGGTAACAGCGGAGATCTTAAAGAAAAAGAACGTGAAGAGTAAAGGAGAGGAAGAGAGGGAAAGGAAAGGAGAGGCGAGGAGAGGAGACAATGTGAAAGAGGAGAATATAGAAGTATGAAGAGAGATGTAGGACCGTGGACGAAGAGAGGTGAGGAGAGGGCAGGAAAGGAGGAGTGTGTTCTGCTTGTTTTACCAACAGCATTATCATCACAGAGTCAAACAGAATCTCGAGTAGAAAACACTAAAAACACCAAAATGAAAAGCTTTTCAACGTGCGACACAGGATCCCCCTGCGCAACATCCTGTCGGTATCCACGGCAACCTGCAAGTTGAAAAGCAGCTTAGTTCAGGCCTTAATGCAGGGAAACGGGGTCGCTCCTTACCTTGGCACAAAATACACATTGTAAGCAAGAAGAAAAAGGAGGAAGAAGTTAAAAGAAACGTAAGACTAAAGAAACCCCATCAAAAAGATTTGAAGACTGCAAAACTGAGGCAAGGATGGGCACAGATTCACACGAATCGACAACCGGCAGCATTTATAGGGAATGTTTAACTCGGGATCACATGACTGAGAGTGGAATACTGATTGCCTGTACAGAGGAGCTCCCGGGATGCCAGAGGGCCTCCAGACATTTTCCATTTTCCTGTGGTTTTAGTGCCAAGACGCACTGAAGGATGCATTTAGCCAACTCCCCTGTGCCCTGTACGTCTAGTCTACGTGTGTGTGGCTTCGGGCGTGCAGTTTTGAATATGTGCATTTGCTTTTCGCTGTGACTCTTAGCGTGTCGCCGGATCTTGGTATGCTATCAGTGCGCGCCCGTGCATGCGTGGAGTCCTGCGGTGACGAGCGAGGCCAAGCGAGGCTGATACGAGGAGCCAGTCCACTATTAATATTTGATTGGAGTCTAGTGGAGACTGTGGAGTCCCAGCGGGCCTTGGAAACAAGGACAGCAGCAGTGCTCCTGCCTCCACATCTCAGCGCTGCACCCGCATGTATGAACCTTCATCCTCCCTGCCGCCGATTTATCAGCGCTTGTCTAGAAATAGGGCATCGTCATATACGATTACATTGTGATGTTATTGTGCTTTAATGTGGAATAACGTGTTTGTTGGCTATAATCAGACCTACGTGTCAAGCAGTGCAGTGCAGGATCACAAATACAAATGAACAGATTCACCCGATTTGATCAAATAGTAGATTAAAAACGACTAAAATCGTTTTGAGAGGGGTTTTGGCCGCTTCTTCCTGAGAACCCACCCTGCCTTGAATCCTCTTGTACAGTTTTATTCACCATGCACCAGTGTTCAACCCCCCCGTGCAGCAGCGCATGCACCACTCCAACGCCCCATGCAGCATTCACTGACAGCACACGGGCTGTTCCATTCTCAAACGTGACAGGGGTGCACTTTCCAGAGTCATTCTCAGACAGAAGTTGGGGGTGGGGGGGGGGGGGAAGATAGAGAGAGAGAGAGAGAGAGAGAGAGAGAGAGAGGAAACATTACAAAAATAAGGATGAGTTTGGGAGGAACATAGAGAGGTGAAGTTGTGGAAGACGACAGGAGACAGCCAAAGACGTGATGGACATGAAAAGGATTGTGGTGAAACGGGCGGAACAAGAGGAGGACAAGGATCTATGACATCACGGGGTGAAATGAGGGATGAGAGTGAGGGGAAACAGAGAGAGAGAGAGAGAGAGAGAGAGAGAGAGAGAGAGAGAAATAGAAAACAGGGACAGGAAGTGAGTTGTCTGTCTGGTGGGGGGGGGGGGGGGGGCATGCTCAGTAGACTGTGCTGAGATGATGAAGATGAAAGTTGATGAGAAGAGATAAAGACTGCGCTACAGCGATGCCTGGGCGCTGCAAATCGCCCAATCAGAGCAGAGAGAGGAGTGTCCGACGTGCCGGAGCAGCAGTAATGCACTTTCCACTGCAAATCCCCCCTTTTTTTTCTATCACAAAGTATGTCAGGGTAAATGGTAGAGTCTCCCCCGGTGTCTATCCAGAACAACAGCACGAGAGGGAGTTCTTTGCTCAGCAGGACATCGGCCATTTTCGAAGAATGAAAGACCTGAAAACTTCCCTTATATCGTGTTCGCAAGGAGCGCATCATTTAAAAAATGCACTGACAGTCGATGTTGACGCTCATAACCTCAGTATTTTATATACATAGCCTATGTCCTTAGTTTTAGCCCGCTTCCGGTGACGTCAGCTCACCAGTTGCTCTGCAAAAGTGGCTTCCGGTCACGGAGTCAGAGCCGCAAGAATGAAATAAATACATTTTAAATGTATTTTGAAATCTTCCGGTTTCAGACGCGTGCTGGGATGTCGTCGCTCGTCGGACTCGGTGTGAACGGGGGTCCTTACAACCCCGGAGTTGGAGGTCAGCCTGTGAAGGTGTGGACTTGGGGAGCCCCAAATGATCAGCACAAGGGATTTACCCTTAGATCCTGTGCATTATTATACACATTGCATGACAGTGTGTACATTACTGTATGCCCAACACCCAAGTTGCTGTTGGCGCCTCGTTCGATGATGTGTCACCTAAAAGCGTCATCCGGACCCGAACCTCCGGGAGGGAACCCATCGCTCTGGCTCTCAAGCAAGACGGGTCTTGGTTCCGCTCTCTCGGTTTCGGCACGAGCTTCCGTGAGGTTGCCCCCCGCCCGCTTTTCCCATTTTCCATCGGAGAAATTACATCTCAAATCAAACGGCCGGTGGGGGAATGTTTCTGTCCGTGCGTCCGTTGTTTCCGTGTCACGTCGCCAACTTCTGGACGCGCAAAGTCTCGTTAAAGGGAAAAAAAACCCCGCTGGTTTCACTGTGGGACCGGGTGGAATGCCTCGCCTTGTCTTCTGCGCGGTGAAGGACACTGAAACGCGGTTTGAAAGCAGCTTGAGTGTGAAAGAGGCAAACGGCACAACAGC
>NC_137203.1:3830031-3860031 GCF_960531495.2 Zeus faber
GTCCGACTTTCACCGGAGACTTTGTTGAGAGGGCAGAGAAGCCCGGGGTGCGCGCAGGGATCACGGGTTCGAACAATTCCGCTCCCGTTTGGTAAGTGGGCCTCGTTCGGACTCGTTTTTCGGCGGCGGGTCCCTGTTTCCGCTCCCTGCTCCCGTCCTACGTCGCTGGGTTTCGGTCTCACGGCGCCGGAAGCGGATTTAATAAGAAGTGAAAGTGAATGTTACATTTTTTTAAATTATCATTAGATATTTTTTAAATGTCTCCTTGAACTCGCGAGCTGGGACGGGCGTGGCAGACGTTCGCAGCGAGGTTCCGCCCTGAACCTCGACCGCGGATTTGTCCCCAAACAAACGCGGTTAATTTTTGCTTCTGCGACCGACATTCTGGGCCGAACGGAGGGTTTCAGCCGTTTGGCGGAGCGCGTTCTCGCGGGAAAGCGTCCGGTCCCGGCGCAGAGTGACCTTTCGGGGAGGAGGTTGAATAAGACCGGCTGTCCGCCGGCGTTTTTTAAAGGACGGAAGCCATAAATGGGCGAGGAACAAAGTGAGAAAAGCAGCTTCTCGGTCCTTTCTCCCATCCCGTCTCCTGCTGTCGCTGTGTGCTTATTAATATCTTTATTAATGCGTCGCCACGGCGTTTGGGACCGGGTGTTGGAGACGTTGTTCCCGGTAGAAACGCCCCCCTCCCACCGCCTTCTCCTGCAGTCTGTGGCTTCCTGCGGCGCTATCAATCACCAAAAACACTCCTCCTCCCATCCGTGTCCACTCTGTTACATAACGCCGCGTCACATCGAGGAGCAGCCTTGTCGGGCTCCTCGGCGACGGCCGCGCGGCGCCGCAAAGATCCCTGTGTGTGTGTCGCGTCATAAAGGCGCAACGTGTCCGACGGCGTTTCGGCATCTCCACGTGGTGGAGGCTCCCCGCCGCAGCACGCCACCTTCTGGATCACAGAGCCAAAACATCCACAGTGTCTCCGTCCCGGTCGAGTCAGGTTCCAGCCCCTTTTTTTAATGAGCCCATTTGACACGGCTGACCATTTTCTTCCATATTTTCGTTGTTTGAAAATAATTCCAGGTATGGAGCGGCATAATCATTAGTTTTGCTGCATTTTGTATTTTTTATTAAAGGCACTTCTGCCTTTCTCAAGGAAAATACTAAAGACGGTGTTTGGCGAAAGGTGGAGCTGGAAAACTCCTGTTCTCTGGGACATTTTGGGCAATGTCATATCCCCTGATTTTCCATGACTGGAAAACACACACACACACACAGACACACACACACAGGCACACACACACACACACACACACACACACACTCACACTCACACACACACACACACACACACACACACACACACACACACACACAGACACACACACACACACACACACACACACACACACACACACACACACACACACACACACCTTGAGTTTCCTCCTGGCGTTGAACTTCTTCAGACACTCCACGGTCTCCTGTCTGTGCATCATGGACGCCACCGTGGAGCGTTGCTGGGAGGAGAAGAGGATGAGGAGAATGAGGATGAGGAGGATGAGGATGAGGAGGAAGAGGAATAGGAATGGAAGAAAGAATGGAACGTGTGGAGACAAAAATAAGTGTTACTGTCCATCGACTGGATGCTTGTGACAGGTGTGTGTCTGTGGCCACTCAGGTGCATCCACCTTCGGGCTTTTACAGTCAATGAGGCTGTCTGCGTGTCTCTCTGTCCTCCTGTCTGTCTACCTGTCTCTGTCTGTCTGTCTGCGTGTCTCTCTGTCCTCATGTCTGTCTATCTGTCTGCCAGTCTCTCTGTCCTCCTGTCTGTCTACCTGTCTGTCTGTGTTTCTCTCTGCCTACCTGTCTAGCTCTCTGTCCGCCTGTCTGCCTGCCTGCCTGTCTGCCTGTCTGTCTGTCTGTCTGTCTGTCTGTCTGCCCACCTATCTGGGACACTTACGCAGACCCATGGGTGCTTGAGAGCCTCCTGGGCCGTGATCCTCTTGGCTGGATTGATGGTCAGCATCTGGTTGATCAGGTTCTTGGCTTCTGGAGTCACTGTGTCCCACTCAGGAGATGGGAACTAAGACAAAACAAGACAAAAAGATAAGATAATAAAATAATAAGATACGACAAGATAAGAAAATAGAATAATATAATAAAATAAGAGAAGATAAGATAAGATAGAAGGATGAGATAATAAGAAATTAAGATAAGATAATAAAATAATAAGATAATAAGATAAAATAAGATAATAAGATAATAAGATTAAATAAGATAATAAGATAAAATAAGATAATAAGATAATAAGATAATAAGATTACATAAGATAATAAGATAAAATAATATAATAAGATAATAAGATTAAATAAGATAATAAGATTAAATAAGATAATAAGATAAGAGACACAGTCACGGACACTCTGCCAAGAAGACGAGAAAGTCAAATTTTAAGACGTTTGTTGAACATGGACACTCCTACATCTGGTTTTTGGGAGCCATCTGTGAGAGCTTAACAGGTATTAAATAATCAGCCGATCACATTTATCTGCACTTAAAAATCCAAAAAAATTCCATAATTATATGTTTTTCATCCAAATGTCGAGGAAATTTCAAGCCAGTGGTGGAAATGTCCATCAGTTGTGTCATAGTTCAATGCCAATAAGAGTCTCTTTCTCTCTCAAGGGGAATGTGTGTTATTCTGTCGCAATGTAGCTGAATGTTATTCTCCCTTGTAAGTCGCTTTGGATAAAAGCGTCTGCCAAATGACTAAATGTAAATGTAAATGTTATTACACTGTTACAGGCTTGTACGGTGCTAGTGGCATGACATGAACAAAATTCAATTGTTAAATCCCAATTATTTGTATGACAATTCATTGTGGGGTAATTTTCCCTGATGGTGAGGGCCCTGTCGTCTACACCTGTCCTCTAGAATCTGTCGCACCTCCATTTCCATTTCACAAAACATGATGTTGAATGTTGTTCCAAGGGACACGCTGTTGGTTTTCAACAGGTGGTGCCTCTTTTTTTTGTCACACTCTTTCTTTGTTCGACTCATGAGTTCCACCTTAATTCCTCTAAAGTCCACAGTCTTGAAGTCAGCACAACGTTACTGCCGCCCTCCATCCCTCTCTGTCTCTCTGTCCCGCACTCTCTCTGTCTCTCTCTCTCTCTCCCTCCGTCTCGCACCCTCAAAATACGAATGAGGTTGGTGAGTTACATAAGCTTGTCTTCCAAAAAGGAACGAGGGCAGAGAGGAGGGGAAGGAGGGAGGGAGGGAGGGAGGGGAGAGGCAGAGGCGAGGAGGACAGAAGGTGGCGAGACGAGGCAAAAGGGAGACGGGAAGAGGGGAGGGGAGAGGAAATAAGACAAGAGGAGATGAACCGGGAGGTTAGGAGGAGACACAACGGATGGATGGAAGGATGGAGGAGTATTATCAAGTGGGACGATATAAGAAGGGAGACGAGTGAAGTTGGGTGACGGCATAGGTAAAGGGGGCAGGAGGAGGGTAGAGGAGGAGAGGAGGAGAGGTGGAGAGGAAGAGGGGAGGAGGGGAGGAGAGGTGGAGAGGTGGAGAGGAAGAGGAGAGGTGGAGAGGAAGAGAGGAGGAGAGGAGGGGGGACTCACATCGTAGGCTCCGGCCTTGATCTGCTGGTAGAGCTTGTGCTGGTCTTCATCCCAGAACGGGGGATAACCAACCAGCAGGATGTACAGGATCACCCCTGAGACCCAGAACGTTCACGCTGCTTACACACAGACACCATGACAACACTGGGAAATACCTCCTTCCTTGTACAAGAAATATGAAATATTACTTACAATGTTATATTATATTTAATATGTTCAATTACTGTAAAGGTGGAGGGATGGGGGTAAGTGCACTGATTTGCACAGCTGTATCCATGTTGTTGTTAGAATGCATAAGGAAGATGACTTCAGGGGCAACTTGCATGTTGGCGGTGCATTAATGTACAGGGAAACTATGGAGCAATTCGATTTAAGAACTATTTTATTTTTACGAAGAACTACAGCTGGACTCATTCTTGTGAGGCAGTTAGCCACGCCCACCTAAAAAGCTGACATTGCCGGCGAACTTGAACTTGACGTCGCATGGGGCGAGACGGGACGGAGCCGGCGCCCTGATACCGCGCTGGGGCAGAGATGGCCACACCCCTCTGTGATGTCACCGGCCCAGATGTAACAAAAAGGCCCCTTTTTTTTAACCCGCAAACTTAACCCTAACCCTAACCCTAACCCTAAGCCCAATAATATGACTTAATTATACAAATAAAAAACTGATAGTTGCTCTTTAAATAACTGATGTGTCATTAAACGAACTGGGAAACAATTAATTCACATTATTCAAAAAACCTCCAAAAAAGGATGGAATCGCTGGAATTTGCCGATGACCTCATGGCGATTCAAAAATTGTGGTTTGAGAAACGGAGCAGGAAACCCATCATCTGGGTCACTTGTGACCCAGTGAACATCACGTTGTGAACCTTCACTTTGTGACTGCAAAGAGCCGCCGCATTACTCTTTTATGCGTTTTTTATGCATCGTGCACATTGCGCGGGTTTACTCAGCCCACGTACTGCCGTAGAAAGCCGGATCCAGCACGGCTCACTGCTCTGCTCTGTCTTTATACCTCAGGCAACTATGTGACGCTGGTTCAAACGAATGTCATCGATCAACATTTTGGCGAATTGATTATGGTTCATGTTGATGTAAATGACGGTGACCGAGGGAATGGGTGAGTGAGCCCACAACCACTGGATCCCTCGAGAGGTCAATAAGCGATTTACTGCCAAAAGGAAGGCGAGGGGGGGGGGGGGGGGGCCTACTGTCTACTCTACCTCCGCCCCGCTCTCCACCTCCCCCACCTTCCTCCGATCCACCCATACCCCACCCCTGCCTTCCACTACGCCGCCTCCGCTCTCCTCCAACCCGTGGCGGAAGCTAGGAGGAGGGCGTGTCTTGCCCCCGACGCTCACCACAGGCCCAGATGTCCACCGGTTTGCCGTACGCCTCCTTCCTCAGGACCTCGGGGGAGAGGTAGCCCGGTGTCCCCGCAAAGCCTGAGGCGGGGAGAAAAACACATGAACACACCGACAAGCGTGAGAAGGTGGAACGGCTGACTGGCACAGAGGTCTGAAAGTCTCAAGTGAATGGCGGGCGCGCGCGAGATCTAGCGGGGTGTTCAATCATTAACCCGTTCATGACAAGAGGAGCGGCCCAAGTACAAGTGTACAAACAGAATCAAACTCGATATTGTGACTAAATGGACCTGGACCTGTGATGTCACAGTGTCACAGTGTGACCACACAGTTTGTGTGTGTGACTTAACTTGACCATCACTACTCATCGTGCAGGGTGTGTATAACTAACAGAGAGTTAAATTCAGTACTTTTTAATACCTGTAAGTATAAAGGTTGTATCATATATCGCATGTAATACAGTATAAATACTGTGGTATACATTTGGTACAGGGCGGAGGTAGAAGTATGAGGTAGAAGGTTATGAACGAGATGATTCGATGTTAAGTGATAAATAAATCCGGCCACTACTTTTTTTTTTTTTTTTTTACACAGAACTTCCATCAGTTAGTGAATAAAATAAAATAAAAGACGAAATAAATGTTCATGTTGAAGACATAAATCCAGGCTCCGCCCCGACTCATGTTTGTAAAACCCAGTTCACCCGCCAGATCCCGCGCACCGATGCTCATCCCGCAAAGGGAGCCGTGGGAAGCGACTCCATTTTGGATCTACGTACCGAACCACGCCTGCTGCTCCCCCTGCACCTCGATGGCCAGGCCGAAGTCGGCCAGCTTCACGGCGGCGTTCTTGCACTTGCTGGCGAGGAGCAGGTTCTCCGGCTGGAAGGGGGAGAGAGGGAGACGGTGCTGAGGTCCCCGGGCCCTCTGGCGGGGAGATCAGGGGGCGGGGCACCAGCGCACGGCGACACGGGCCAAAGGGAAAGAGGCGTGAGGCGGCAGGTCGCTCCGCGCAGGCGGCGCTGGCGTCTGTTTAAAGCGGGTGTCGTCGACACACGCGCGCATGTTTTTTTTTTCTTTAATGACTTTTGGACTGTGACTTTATCAGTTATGCGTGTCGGTGTTTTTGGGGGCTGGCGTTTTTGTGGCGCAGTAGCTCCGAGCTGGCCTCTGTCGGACGCTAATTTCTCTTCACTACAGCTGCATTCCTGTGGATAAACGGTGGATCCCGCTCGTCCGGCCCTGCCCGGCCGACCCCTTCCGTGACTCCGTTTCACGAGGTTTTCTCTCTGTTTCGATTTGGGCAGAGGTGGATCCTTCCAGACGCGGAAAGTAAAAGTCCCACCGTGCTGATTTCACTTATTAGTTGGCGTCTGGCCTGGGCTGCAGCAGTTGGCAAATCTAGACGGTGGACTTGAGAGCCGAGGAGGACCTTTTACTTTGTGAAACCAGTGCATCCACCTCTGCCGCTCTGCAGGCGGAGGGTGAGGGAGTGGCGTCAACCTGTCCTCGAAGCCTAGTTGTGATGAGGGGCTACACAAGCAGACTTGACCTCACTGACAAACACGCCACCCCAGTGACTCCTACATGTATGTAATTGCATATACATCGACACTGTTTCAGTTGATCCGAGCTTTAATAAAGAAAGACAGAGTTGTCCGCAGTGTTTTCCCGCCGTAGCCCCCCCGCGGTGCGCTTTCCTCCGTCTCTGTGGCCCAGATAAAGGAGCCAACCTCATTATTCTCCGTCAGCGGAGGGCTCTAATAATGGGCTGCCGTCCCCACTGGCTGCAGCTCCTTCCCTGCGCTGTGTCCCTCTCTGCTTCTCGCTCCCTCCCATTTGTCGCGCTGGGGCCGCAAAGCGAGTGTGCTCAGCAGCGGTCGGGCTCTGGTATCTGCTTCCCCTCCAGCGACCACTCATTTGATTGAAACACCATGAAACTTCATAAATGTACGAATGCATTGGAGTAAAACCATTGTTGAATTGGACCGGATTGATTTGCTTTCTTCTGGCTTCTGGAGAGGTCTCACCCCCCTGATAGTTTATTTTAAGAGCAAATCATGACTGAATATGGGGCTGAATTCTTGATGGAAGCGGGATTTTTTTTTTTGCGGCGCGTGGTTGCGTTTGGTCGACGAAATCTGCTTCCTGACGACGGTGACTTCAGACTTGAACCGCTTGAACCCGTTTGTCCCGTTTGGGCCGGTGTTTGGGACGCCGCCGCCGCCTGCTCTCTCAGCAACCAGCTGAAACCCTTCTCAGCGGGCCCTTTACAGTCCTCGAAACCGCCATCGCCCCGGCTCCCGCTTGTGAAACTCGCTCCTGAAAAACGAAACGGGCGGCGAGCGCCGTCAGAGCGGCGGCTGAAAACCGACAGGGCGACTCCGGCACAACCCCCCCCGCACTGCGGCAGTTTGCGCTGCTGCCTCCCCCGGGTCCCCCCCCCCCACGTTTCCCCCTCAAAGATATGAAAATGGAGATGACGGAAAAAGCTCCCGCCCGCGCCCCCCCCAGCGCAGCCCTCCTCTTGTTTCCCGGCGGGAGGGGAACTCGCACTTTGAGCCGAGACCCTGAACAGGGCGCCGCCGTCGCCTCGGCTCAGAAGTGCACGGCGGCGAGAGGCCGAGCGCCGTAATCCCGCGTCTCCCTGCCTAGCGCGCGCGCGTCATGGCATCCTGCCGCCCTCACCGACCGGGGGGGAGTCAGCACTTGCCAGCGCTGCAACAGCAGGATAATGTGCAGAAAAAAGGTCGTGGGCGAAAATCCTGATGAAGTGCGAGCTTCCGTCGGCCGACGGTAAAAGCAATGAGACCGGGGCGCAACTGCCGCGGCGACGCTCGCTCGCTGCTGCCCTTTGTCACGCAAAGTGCTCCCCCGCCGCGTCTGTTTTTGTGATTCCTAAAAACGGGGGCGTGCGCCACGAACAGCGCACACCAAAGAGAAGACCACCGCGCACGCGCTTGTTACGGCGGGTGAGTGCTTTTCACCGGGGGAGAGGGGCGGGGAGGAGTGAAAGCACTGCCGGAGAACAGGTCATGTGTGGGTGTTTTGGTTGGAACAGTTCCCAGCCTTCTCACTCTCTCCCTCTCTCTCTCTCCCTCACCTGACCCCCCCCCCCCTCAGGAGAGGAGAGCGGGGAGCCGCTGCGGCATTCCTCCGTCTGCTCGAAATTCCATCACGGGAGGAGCGGGGAGACGTAGGCGTCCATTTAAGAGGGCTGCCGCTCGAAGGCGGAAGGCGAGCGCATGAAAGCAGCGCCGGCCTCACAACGCCAGATGGAGACAGCGACGCACCTCTGACAATATCTGTGTCCGCGGCGACGGGATGCTTTCTTACCTTTGCACAGGTTTCAATTCTAACGTTATAATCCACCCCTGACTTTGATAGGACGCAATTACTTTGGAGTGTGTGTGTGTGTGTGTGTGTGTGTGTGTGTGTGTGTGTGGCACCGATATAGATCTGTGAATCTGTGTTGTCATTTCATTTGCCATAACCCAGTTCCTAATTGGAAATATCTTGGCAAGGGGCCATCCTCAGTCATCACACTATGACCTATTGCACAAAATGCCCCCTGGTGCTCGGGTGTGAAACCCGATCGGCGCGTCGGCTAAATAAAGACACGGCCACAAGCGTTTCTGATCAACACAACACGCCTTGCCCGGAATGTCCGCACTGACATTTGCATAGAGCGGGCCGGCTCCACAAACAGCATCATGCAAAACAAGGTGCACAAGGTGAACACACAGACAGGCACAACAGACAGGCACAACACATGCACGACCCGGGCGGGGGAGCGGGTGGGTGGGGGGGGAGACAAGACAGGACAAGTAACTGTTCCTGTGGATCCGGAGCGTCGCCCCTTTTGATTGGGATCCTGTGCAGGGTGCAAAACGTACAAGGTGTTTCTTGGCATTGCTACTCCTGATGCTCCTGCGTCTAACCGCGAGGCCGAGCCGCATCCGGGGCCGCCGGCCCCCCAACGGCGGCTATAACCTCGCTTTTTAAACACGGCTGCACCGAGCCGCGGGGTGTACTGGCTTGTTTCCTCGAAAGTCACGGCGCCGCTGGAAGCAGCCGCGTGGCTCTTCCTCTTTTAATTTGAACTCAGCGTGAAAAGTTGTTTTTTTTCCAAATGACTTTTACGTAGATGTTACGTACGTTAGACATTACGTACTGTACATATATAGTACGTATATATATATATATATATATATATATCTGCTTGTATTTTGGCTTTATTGAATATATATTTCTCTGATATAGATTATAATTTGTATTATTCCTACTTCCTACTACTCTGTTTTGCACAGCTTTTACAGTTTGCCGTTTTATAATTTCACTGCACCGTTACTCCATGTGGTCAATAAAGAATCCATCATCCACCAATCTCAATACACATTGTACTTGTTCATTCAACTCTGCATACTGGCTGGTGATGGCGAAGGATTCTGAATTTCTGCATATAAACACAGCACCCTCACTGGGGTGAGTGCGTTTATCCCAGCTGCCATGAGGCTGAATGTGGTGTGACGCGGATGTTCTGCCTGAATTTTAAAGCAGGTGAACACCTTACGTTTGTCACGGAGGGCTGAATGGATCGTCTCGCCATCATCCAAAGCCGGCCTCGTTAAAATGTTGTTTCCCATCATTTATAACTGTTCATAGCACAACCTCGCTCGGTGCTTTACAACTGAGGAACTCTTCAAGCTGTTTTTCCGAGGAAAAAAAAAAAAAAAAAAAGGGAATCTCTGTCTTTGTATGTTACACCGAGAAAAACAATGGTCACGAACGGTGCATTTCAGTTGTGTTATATTCCCTTTTATTCCCTTCCTGTGGCTCCAAGAGACGACAGTAACAACAGGAAGTTGAGCCGCTTCCTACTGACAACCTCACATTTTTTCAAGATTGAACTTTTTTTTTTAAGGTTTAAACGTCTGCAGCGCTGGACTGTGTTTAAGCACAGTGAGAATCTGCAGCAGAGTGGCAAGTTTCTCAACACTAAAGCCTTCAGCAAGACTGTGCTGAGAACAGTTTTAAATGGTGGAGACCAACCTTTTATCAGGGCTTTGATTACACCACAAGCAGGAAGATAAATGAACCTAAAACTGACCTGTTAATTCATAAAGGGATGTAAATAAGCTGGTTAGTCAAAGTTTCGGGTACACAGTGTACACTCGCTAAGGTCTTAACCAGGATAAAGCTCACGGTTGTGGGAATGGAGCTGCGCCCTGCCTGCGGGAACTGACTTCCCACGAAGGACCCGATCGTACGCGGTGGATGGAGTCAGTTTACGGTGCTGTGTGTGCAGGAGCGACGGAGTGCTTTTGGCAACACTCCAAAGAGATGTGTGAATTTAAATACATCCACAACGGTATACACAGCTAAACACATATATGACACACACAACCCCACAATCAACACACGCACGCACGCACGCACGCACACACACACACACACAAACACACACACACACACACACACACACACACACACACACACACACACACACACACACACACACACACACACACACACACACACACACACACAGACACACACACACCAACTCACTCCTAAGGGGCAGCAGCTTGACAGCACTCACCTTCAGGTCCCGGTGCACCACACCCATTTGATGGCAGTGAAGCACCGCTTCCAGGATCTGCTGGATGCAATGACTGCATGCAAACACCAGGGGGGGCGCATGTTAGTCTGAGCAGCTCTACAATTCCGTGCACAGGCAAGTTTGCTTTGGGACAAGGGGGTTTGGGATTGGGTGGGGATGTTGGAGGTGGGGAGCAGAGGGTGGAGGTGGGGGTTTGGGAAGGGTGTTAAAGGTCAAGGGAGAGGTTCAAAGGGGGCTCTTCTGTCGTCAGGCCTCACACTTTTCCCCTTCAACCCTCTGCCTGCAACACACACACACACAGCTAAGTTCATGGCAAGTATCACAAGACTTAACTGAAAAAAACAACTCATTGTATCTGAGTCGCTGGGTCATCTTAAAAGTACAAACTAATACTTTCTTTAGGTTTTCTCAACTTAAAATGTATACACCGATCAGCCACAACATTAAAACCACCGATAGGTGAAGTGAATAACATTGCTCATCTCATTGCAGTGGCACCTGTAGGGGTGTAGGGGTGGGATATATTCTGCAGCAAGTGAAGAGTGAGTTGTTGAAGTTGATGTTGAAGCAGCGTAAGGATCTGAGCCACTTTGACAAGGAGCACATTGTGATGCTGGACGACTGGGTCAGAGCATCTCCACAACCACAGGTCTTATGGGCTGTTCCCGCTGTGCAGTGGTTACTACCTACAAAAGTGTCCAAGGAAGGACGACCGGTGAACTGGCGACAGCATCATGGGGCCCAAGGCTCATTGATGAACATGGGGAGTGAAGTGCAGCCCGTCTGGTTCGATACCAAAGAAGAACTACTGCAGGTGAAAAAGTCCATGCTGCTATGATAGAAAGGTGTAGAACACAGCACGGCAGCTTGCTGCGTATGGGAGAGCTCAGAGTGTCCATGTTGACCCCTGTCCACCCCTGAAAGCACCTACAATGGACACGTGAGCATCAGAACTGGAGCATGGAGCAATGTAAGAAGGTGGCCTGGTCTGACGAATCACCTTTTCTTCTACATCGCGTGGACGGGCGGGGTTAGGCTCCGATGCGATGGAGCGTCTGTGGGATGTGCTGGAATGAGAAGCCCAATCCACGGGAGCCCCACATCCAACATATGCTCAGTTCAGACTACGTGATCCTAGCCTGATTTTCTGCTCAGCGACAGGTTTATGGAGATCGCCGAGCAAAGCCCCCCATTGGAGAATAATCAAAGCACGCTCCGAGGAGCGAACGAAGAGCGCGTGGCGTGAACTGCTCACAACGCGATCAGACTGCTCACCGAGCGCTCATCCACGGTGAGACATCAAGCAGGTTTAATATCTGGTCGTGTTAGGATGGAGTCGAGAATATTTCCTATATAAATTCTGCTTTCTTTCGTTTTTTACAGTGATCAAGAACCTAATAATAAATAAATAGTCCTCTCCTGCACATGGTTTCATGTCATTTCCGGTGTCAATTCTCACGTGTTTTCATGAAAAAACGTTGTTCGGAAACCTGACAGACTCGTCTGTGATTCCTCCCGTTGAAAGATCTTGTAACGTGTGACCCCTGTCGCGGATCAGGTCAGGTCTTGAGAAAACCACAACACTGCAAGATTCCCGACCACAAGACAAAAAGTCGCGTAGTGTGAACAGTGCAGCGATCTGACCACTTTGAAAGTCATGTCGTGTGCCCGTGGCATTCCAGGACTTCTGCTTGCATTCCATGCCTCCACCAGTCAGAGCTGTTTTGGGGACACGAGGGGGAGCTTCACAGTATTCGTGTTATTAGTGGTGCTTTCAATGTTGTGGCTGATCGGTGTATATTTTCCTTAATTCTCAAATTTGAGTTGAGAAAACGTCAAGAATTATAAGTATTACAGGCTTGGCATCCTCGTCATGGATCTGGACGCTGCCTGACTTCAGCCCCTCCAACAGACTTGCTGTGCTGGGCTACCACTGTGGGTCGGATGTAGGGCTGGGCGATATATATCGATCATCGTATCGATATCATAACTGACATTGTAATATTGTGATATAGTTAAATGTCATCTTTAAGTCTACATACAGTAAACTAATGCAATTTCCTGAACATGATAGACCAAGAGTCACCCCCAAAATATCGTCAAATTACCGATATCGAGGTATCGTTTGATGGGAACTGGTTGTGTGAGGGCAAAACTGTGCTTCCTCAGCCGCAGTGGATGCAGTGGATGCAGTGGATGCAGTGTCGCGGCGTCAGTAGCACATTTTAGCCAATTTAACCATTGGATTTTATGCCCCGCCCCCTCCTCTCAAACTCCCCATCTCGGTTTCTCCGCATATGAAGGACCGAGGTGATAAAGCAGTGGGTGATGGGGGGAAGAGGAGTTCGTGGAGGTGGAGAGGTGGACAGGTGGCGGGTGGTGGAGAGCGGCAAAGGGGGAAGTCATTGTTCGGACAGTAACGGTTAAAAGCCTCATGACAGGGGCTGCGTCCGTTTGCCGAAAAATAAAAAATAACAGCATTGGAGGGAGGCTGGGCAACAGTTAGCGGTTGTGTATCTGTGAGGGGGCTTGGATTTTGTGATGCGCAGCGACCAAACGTGTGTGTTTTGTGCCTGGTGGGCAGCACTGCGCGCGCACACACACACACACACACGCACACACAAACACACACACATACACGCACTTGTGTCGGCAACGCTGCGGTGTCGTGTGAGGCAGGATGAGCGCGACTGCATGCATTGTGTGCTGCCTGTGCACTGACGACATGAAGGTGTGTGTGTGTCTGTGTGTGTGTGTCTGTGTGTGTGTCTGTGTGTGTGTGTGTGTGTGTGTGTGTGTGCGTACGCGCGTGTGCGTGTCTCTAAGTTGTAACTCCAAAAGCCGCCTACACAGCTGACAGATACCAGGTTCGTTGGCCCCACCCAAAGTCATTGACGGTGAAGAAGGAGCTCCGTAACCTCCCCGGCGACCAGCGGATCGGTTGATGACTGAACGGGCTGAGAAATGTAAAACTATGCGTCGATAATGGAACGTCAGAATCTCATTTCCACCCTGTACCTCGACGGGAAGCGGTAGTTGGCATGAATAATTCAACGAAAATGAGTTTGCAGTGCAATCTGTTGGACGCATTGGAGGTTTTGGAAATGTAACCTTCGTGGAAGAATTGTGTAAGACTGTGATTCTCAGATAAGACTGTATTGGCTATTTGATATTATTGTTTATTTCGTTTATTATTTATTCTCTACCTCCCAACTCGTCAACAATTAATAAAGACTTGCAAATGCCTGAGACATTGTACCAGTTCTGTGTAATAATGACTTATTTAGTGAGCTGTTCAACGAGAACGCTGTGAACAAGAAACCTAATTGAGATGTCAAGAACTTTTCCTAAATATTGACTCTACAGGATGGAATAAAGTAGGCCTGTGAAATATTTTGGCTTTCAGCCAGAGCAGGAGAGAGAGAGAGAGAGAGAGAGATAGAGAGAGAGATGGAAAGGGCATCGTTTTAAAGATCAGGGTAATAAATTAAGATCCTATGTCTTGTTTCTAATGGTCTCCCAATAAATAAATACTAGACAGGTCATGTCTGCAGCCCCTACGCACATAGCTTTTTATGTTTGTGTGTGTGTGTGTGTGTGTGTGTTTATGAAATGTCCCTATTTATGTGCAGTGTGTCTATGTGTGTGTAGATATAAAGTGTCTGAAAGTGTGTGTGTGTGTGTGTGTGTGTGTGTGTGTGTGTGTGTGTGTGTGTGTGTGTGTGTGTGTGTGTGTGTGTGTGTGTGTGTGTGTGTGTGTGTATGGAAAGCCAGTCTATCTCATGGACCACTCAGACCATTTAGGGTCTCCTGAGGGTTTCATACTCTCTGGCGGTGTCTGCAAATTTTGCGGCACAATCTTACAGCGATGCCGTCCCGGCAGCCAATGGGAGCGCAGTACGAATGACCGTTGTTTGCCCGACAACATTTTTAAATGTCGCGGGTGGCATTACGACGCCATGGCAACAAGCTGCTGTCGCGGTGCGTTTCGCGCGTTTCTTTCTTCCTCCGTCTCATTGTCGGAGAGCTGTTTTTCTTTTTAGGGCTCCAGAAATGTTATATAGATGTTGTTAAACGGTGCCAAGACGGAGGATCGATGAGGCGTTATCAGCGGATCAAAGAGAAACGAGCTGGAGGAGGGAGATCAATAAAGGTCACAGCGAGCCGGTTTGAAAAGCCCTCCCTCCGGGTAAACACCACGCTGGCGTGGCAGGTTTTGTGTTTGCTTTAAGAAAAAGGCAGATTTATAACAGCCGGGATGCTCAGGGTATGTGTGTGTGTGTGTGTGTGTGTGTGTGTGTGTGTGTGTGTGTGTGTGTGTGTGTGTGTGTGTGTGCGTGCGTGCGTGCGTGCGTGTGTGTGTTTGCGGATCAGGCTATCAGTCAGTGCACCAGGAGCCTTTTGTTTGAGGAGGATGGGGAGAGGGGATGGATGTGCTGAGGGATGGAGGGGCACTGGGAGAGAGGGGTGGGGGTGGGGGTGGGTGGGGTTGCTTGGTAGCAAGTCGGGAACCTTTGATTAAACAAACAAAACAAAACAAAACAAACAAAAACCAAAAAACCCCACGTACAGCATACCAAGAAACAGTTAGACAGGCGGACAGGCGGACAGGCGGACAGGCGGACAGGCGGACAGGCGGACAGACGGACGGGACGGAGGAAGGAAGGAGGGAGGAAGGAAGGGAGGAAAAAAGGATGGAGGAGAGGGGAGCCGGCAGGGGTGAGGAAAGGGGAGGAGGGGGTGCAGCTGCTCCTCTACATACTAACCTTCAGGTCCCTGTGCACTATGTCATGTTGATGAATGTGATGGACGCTGTCTAGAATCTGATGGATACAGTGACTGTGAAGACAAAACAGATAGAAGGAGGAGGAGGAGGAGGGGAGTGAAGGGAGGGGTGGACGGATGGATGGACGGATGGAGAGAGCGGGGAAGGAGAGAGAGGGAAGGTCCCGGCGAGAGGAGCGACACAGAAACGAAAAAAAAACATGAGACAGAGAGAGGGGGGGGGGGGGGGGGGGGGCGGGGGGATGTGGATGGAGATGTAAGCGGAGGGGGAGTCGGGGAGAGTGGGGGGGCACAGGTTGAAGGAGACAAAAACACATTTTAAACAGGATGAGAAGACAAGACTGATCACAGCAAAGAGAGGAGGAAGAGGAGAGGGGAGGAGGGGAGAGGAGGAAGAGGAGAGGGGAGGAGGAGAGAGGAGGAAGAGGAGAGGGGAGGAGGGGAGAGGAGGAAGAGGAGAGGGGAGGATAGGGGAGGAGGAGAAAGGAGGAAGAGGAGAGGGGAGGAGAGGGGAGGAGGGGAGAGGAGGAAGAGGAGAGGGGAGGAGGAGAGAGGAGGAAGAGGAGAGGGGAGGATAGGGGAGGAGGAGAAAGGAGGAAGAGGAGAGGGGAGGAGAGGGGAGGAGGGGAGAGGAGGAAGAGGAGAGGGCAGGAGGGGAAAGGAGGAAGAGGAGAGGGGAGGGGAGGAGAGGGAAGGAGGAGAGAGGAGGAAGAGGAGAGGGGAGAGATGGGGAGGACGAGAGCAGAGGGGGAGAGGTGGAGGTGAGAGAAGAGGGGAGTGGGTAGAAGAGAAGGGTAAAGTAAACAAGGTGAATAGAGGAGGAAGAGGAGAGGGGAGGAGGAGAGAAGAGGAAGAGGAGAGGGGAGGAGGAGAGAGGAGGAAGAGGAGAGGGGAGTAGGAGAGGGGGGCAGGGGGAGAGGAGGAGAGGGGGGCAGGGGGAGAGGAGGAGAGGAGATGACAGGAAGACAGGAGAGAGAAGAACAGAAGAGTAAAGGAGAAAAGAAGAATAGAGCAGAGGAGCATGGTAGAGAAGAGGAGAGGAGAGAGGAGGAGGGAGGAGGAGAGAGGGAGACAGGTTTTTGGAAGCGAGGGAGGATAACTAAAGGAGTGCAGATCACCGCTGCACGGAGGATTTGTTCTACAATTCAAATGGAGAAAAAAACGGATTCTCGGTGTACCACACTGTGTGTGTGTGTGTGTGTGTGTGTGTGTGTGTGTGTGTGTGTGTGTGTGCATGTGTGTGTGTGTGTGTGTGTGTGTGGTGCAGGGAGAGAGTGATATGAGCACGGAATGTGACTAAGAGAAGGAGTACAGAGACAGGCGGCGTCTGAGTGGGAGGACGAGAGAAATAAAAAGAGTATCTCTCTCTCTCTCTCTCGCTCGCTCGCTCACGCACACACACGCGCGCACACACACGCACTCGGCGCTCACACATTTTCCGTGTGTACACGCCTACATGTACACACATATTCACACAGACGTACGCAAACCTGCATAGCTCACACAGGAAAACATGACAGGTACACGGAATTTATGATGTGGCGGACACACACACACACACACACACATACACACACACACACACCCACACACACACACACACCCACACACACACACACACACACACACACACACACACACACACACACACACACACACACACTAGGAACTCTGTTCTGTTCTCTAACGTCAGGGGGGAGTGATGTAGTGCGTCACCGATGGAACGCATATGTTCGGTTAAAATGTGTTGCGTTTTCATTTATACGTTTATATTTTTAAATGCACCGATATTCAATTCAACTAATTCTTCATCGATGATGTCACAGACTCAAAAAACACCTTAATTAAGGAATTTTAGATGACTTGTAACCTGGATACAATATATTGTAGTTTGAAACATATAAGAAAACAATCATCCGGGCTGAGTACCAGATTCCCCAAAATATTCCCCTGCTTTTTTATTTTTGCCCGCACTGCAGAGAGGCTTCTCTGTATGACACCAAACCAAAACTCTCTCCCTCTGGAGGAGAAAAAAAAGACACGTTTAACACAAGGACTAATCCACAGCAACAGAGTGTTGAAAGTAGCATGATTATATTGTCGAATCTATCAATTTAAAGCGGTGGAAACGCTCATGATGATCAACTGGCACATTATATAACAGGCACCGGGCGTTTATCCAGCCTTGGACTTTCCCGCAGGTCTGTTTTCCTTTATTTGTTTGTGTCGTCCACGCCCCCCTGCTTGAATCAGAGGCCCGGTTCTTATTTGAGGAAATGCGGCATCAACGACCACAAGAAAGGGGAAATAGGGTGCGGCGCTGAATCTCCCCAAACGAAAGTCGTGATGGGACCGGCCCCCGTGCAGCCACGCCGGGATGCGCAGGGGCTCGCGTTTCGCTCCGTGTTTTTTCGTTTCGTTCGCTAAGGAAACGGAGCACCACCCACGGCGGGGCGTGCCGGGGACGCGTCCCTTCACGCTTAAAAAAAACACACCAAAACCGCGCCCGGGGAAAACACGCCTGTGGTTGGGAGACAAGGAGTTGGCGCTTCTGCGTCGTTCCTTCCGCGGGGTGACCCAAGCGCGTCCACGGCAGCTGGATTGCGGCTGGATTACGGCGTCCGTCACTCCCCGCAAGAGCGTGATCCGTGCTCAGAAAACCGTCGCCCCGTTGCACTACTTCCTCTGACGCCAGGCTGAAGAGAACCGCGTTTCGTAACTCAAAATAGCGGGGGGATGGTTGGAAAGGGGGTCCCGACACACGCCGTCCTCCGCCCTCTGCGAAACACGGTGACTAACGGCGGCGCTCGACTCCCACAAACCTCACGAGTTTAGAGGGAAAAAACGAGGCGGCTGAGCGGTCAGACGGACTGGAGTGCAGACAGGATGACCCCACTCTGACCCAGCGGGAGAGGCTCCAAAGTACTGGAGCCTCTCCCACGCCTTCAGTCATGTTTTGTGCTGTGTTATTCTCTCTCTCTCTCTCTCTCTCTCTCTCTCTCTCTCTCTCTCTCTTCATGGCATTTCGCCTGTTTCCAGCTCCTGCAGTGTCGGAGAGAACAAAACGCAGTCGCCCTCCTCAATTCGGCCAAAAAAACATGACTGGCTCAGCACTTTGCGGCGCAGCGGCTCGCTGTTTGCTGCGAGGCAGCGAGGTGACGCTGGGACCGGAAGTTTACCTTGAGAGCTCCGCCCCCCCTCGTGCGACTACAAAAAGGCTTTTACGCCGCAAACACGTGTTTTTGCAATGAGCTAAAGTGAGCCTTCTCCGGAACAGGCTCAAAGTGATGGAAAAGAAAATCCCATGAACCCCTGAACCCCTGTACCCCTTTACCGGAATAAACGAATGGCGCTGCAGCCGCCACTAGAGCCGTCGCAATCATGATATTTAAGGTGACGATTCTCCTACAAATAATGGCAATTTGCATTTATCTGCATTGGATCGTCTGAACATAAAAATTCAGGGAGCCGGTTCATTTGTCTCAAACCAACTGATGGCGACTCACCTCATCGCATTCTGTTCATTGTTGCTGAAATTCTAACTTTGGCTTTAAATTCTGCCTCATCTAAGGGTTTTAGAAAATGATGACGGTCAGCGGTAATCAGCCATCAAGGATTCAATCACACCAGCCAAAGAGAGACAAATGGGGATGTGGAACAGTTTGGAACCTGCATGTGTGTGTGTGTGTGTGTGTGTGTGTGTGTGTGTGTGTGTGTGTGTGTGTGTGTGTGCGTGCACCTGGCATGCATGGAATGGTGTATGTGTGTGTGTGTGTGTGTGTGTGCGTGACTAATTATCAGTGCTAATTAAAGCCCCACTTCTTGCCGCTGGTCCCCATTGGAGCAAGGTGAGTGGTGTGTGTGTGTGTGTGTGTGTGTGTGTGTGTGTGTGTGTGTGTGTGCGTGCGTGTGTGTGTAAAAGGAAGCAGTACTGGACCGGACTGGCATACACATGAGAAGGGAAAAGGTGGGAAGAGAGAGAGAGAGAGAGAGAGAGTGTGTGTGTGTGTGTGTGTGTGTGTGTGTGTGTGTGTGTGTGTGACGGCAGAGAGAGCACGAGTGATCTACATTTTTAAAAAAGGTATCAGTTTGTACACTGCTGAATAAATAATAAATATAAATGTAATGATTGTATCAATTTTCTATATTTTTCATAAGAGACTCGTATTGGCATAAATATTTGTGGACACGATTCATTTGCTTCATTGGTTTAAAATTCACCTTAAATTTAGATGAAAATTTGATGAGGATTGTGGAGTCAACCCATCTAACAAGGTCTCAATCTGCTCAAATAATTGAGGTTACGTGATTGTGGTGGCTCAGGTTCAAGTTATTAAAAGGAGACTCACTTTTCCAGTGCTCGTGCACATACACTTGGGTCGCTGATGGGCCACGAACGCACGCTCTGTCAAATAAGGAAACTCAGCCATTTTTTTGTGAACTGGGGATATGGAAACTGGAAATATCACAATAGTTTTTGACAAATAAGCCCAATAATGATCGTGTCCCACAGGGATCCGCGCTCGGCCCCCTTCCCTTCTCACTGTGCACCTCATCACTGGGATGGCTCCTCCGGCCTCATGGCTTCTCCTCCCTCTGCTACGCCATTGACACCCAGCTCCGCCTCTCCCCTCCTCCAGGGGACACCTCTGTCTCGGAGAGAACGGACGCCACGCCTCGCCGGGCTCTCTTTCCTTCATCTCCGCCACGATGAAGGAACGCCACCTCCAACCGAATCTGTCCGCGACAGAGCTCCTCGTCGTCCCGGTGAGTCCAACCATTCAACGCCACATAAATGTTCAGCTCGGCTCGTCGTGGTAAATACCAGCCAAGTCTGCGAGAAACCTCTGGGTCGTGATCGTCGACCAGCTCACCTTCTCAGATCGTATTTTCCTCTGTCTCCCGATCCTGCAGATTCACTCTGAACAACATCAGGAAGTTCAGAAGTATCAGTCGGAGCGCCTCGGCACAGCTTCCTGTCCGGGCGCTTGTCATCTCACAACTAGACTACTGCAACACTCTTCCAGCTGCTCTACCAGCTGCTCTACCAGACTGCATTGTTAAATCACTGCAGATGATTCAGAATGCAGCAGCGTGCCTGGTTTTCAAGCAGCCAAAGCGTGCACATGTCACGCCTCCCTTCATCTCTCTCAGCTGGCTCCCTGTAGCTGCCCGCATCAAGTTCAAATCCTTGATGGTGGCCTACAGGAGGGTCACAGGATCTGCCCCCGCACACAGTGTATCACGTATCAGGCCGTATGCCCCAACCTGCTCTCTGAGGTCTGCAAATGAGCGGCAGCTGGTGGTGCCTCCACCGTGTGGAATGAGTTCTCAATCCAGACTCTTCTAATGCGCGGTGCCCCAGAGGTGGAGCGAGCTCCCCAGCTCGTTGCACTCCGCAGAGACACTCACAACCTTCCAGAAACAGCTGGACACACTGCTCTTCCAGAAACACCTGAACACCCTGCTCTTCCAGGAACACCTGAACACCCTGCTCTTCCAGAAACACCTGAACACCTTGCTCTTCCAGGAACACCTGAACACCCTGCTCTTCCAGGAATACTTGAACACCCTGCTCTTCCAGAAACACTTGAACACCCTGCTCTTCCAGGAACACCTGAACACCCTGCTCTTCCAGAAACACCTGAACACCTTGCTCTTCCAGAAACACCTGAACACCCTGCTCTTCCAGGAACACCTGAACACCCTGCTCTTCCAGGAACACCTGAACACCCTGCTCTTCCAGAAACACCTGAACACCTTGCTCTTCCAGGAACACCTGAACACCCTGCTCTTCCAGGAACACTTGAACACCCTGCTCTTCCAGAAACACTTGAACACCCTGCTCTTCCAGGAACACCTGAACACCCTGCTCTTCCAGAAACACCTGAACACCTTGCTCTTCCAGAAACACCTGAACACCCTGCTCTTCCAGGAACACTTGAACACCCTGCTCTTCCAGAAACACCTGAACACCTGATCTTATCTTACCTATGACTGACTATTCTTACTTATGTTGATGTTGACTAGCTTGAAGTTGTTGTATGGACAATACACCAACAGCAAATGAGTTGTTGATGTTGACTAGCTGCTAAGTTGTTATTTGACAAAATGCGCTTACGTAAAAAAAAAACTAACGACCCTTTTTATTCTGATAGCTTACAGCGCCTTGCACTTGTATCCGGTTAAATTTAGAAACAGGAGCTCATGTGCTTGAGTTTGATGATGCTCCAATCGTCGACGTCTGCTTTCATGGTTTCTAGCCTCTCATGTAAGTCACTTTGGACAAAAGCATCTGATCAAATGTTATGACAATTTGACGATATTTTGGGGATAACTGTGCATTTGAGGTGCCTGTGTCTGACGGTGTGTTCGTCCAGGCGGGTGCGTGTGCATGTGTGGTGTGCTGAATGAAAAACGAGGACAGGAAAGAGTCAAAGAGAGAGAAAGCGAGAGAGAGATAAAGATGTTGGGCAAGAAGCGGGTGTGTGCACGCACAACCCCAACTCCCATACACACACACACACACATGCGCGAACATGCACACACACACACACACACACACACACACACACACACACACACACACACACACACACACACACACACACACACACACATACACACACATACACACACACAGGGAATAATCACTATTAAAATGGCAGCAGAGTTGAAAATCTGTGCGATGGTAAGGTGAAAATAAAGACAGGAGGTGAGGGTTGTGTTATGTGCGCTTATTACCACTCGGCGTAAGTTCTCTACATTTTCACGACGTTTCCAATTTAAAAAAAATAAAGTTTAAAAAAACTGGACAGACACTCTTTATAAGGCGACACCGTAACAGTATTGGAACCTGGTTAAGCGAACCAGCGCTGTGTCCAAACCGCTCACTTGTTCACTACTCAGTTGACGACAGGAGGAATGAGTCAGTCCCCCCAAAAAAAACTCCTTTCGCTCCAATTGACTGCTTTGCATTATGGGATATTGTTTGCTTGTCACATTTTGAGGTGGGCTTTGGGTGATTTCGTAGTGGACTACGGTGTATAAATACCTATAAGTACTTGAAGAAGGGAGCTTGTGTTGTTGGAGAGGACGCCCCCAAACCAAATTTTTCTCGCAGAAGGGATGAAGTGGATTGTGCTTCCCTCTCCCGTGGTGTCGTTCTCAAAATGAATGCTGGGATATCTGGGTCAATCCACAGGCAAGTACAGTTATTGATAAACTGCCAGCCTATCAATTTTTCAAATGAGATCGCTGACACTGCGGTGAGGAGAGACGGGACTCGCTCTTCAGTGCCATCATGACTTGTTTGGTGTTGTGAGGATTATTTTCAAATTATTTGAAAAGGGCTTGGAGTAGCTCCAACACGAATAATAGAGAACAATAATTCAAGAGCAATAACGACTGAAACTCATACGCTGAGGAATGATCTAAATTGATGACCCAAAACTGAAATGAAGTTTCATTTTTACTCATTTTTACTAAATGCATTTGGGCTGGGGGTGGGGGGGCTTAGAGGGCAAAGGAAGTAGAGGGTGAAGGAGTGAGGATAAGAGGTATGAGACAGAAGGATGGAAATAAATAAATAGAGGTAAACAGAGGAAGATAAGAGGTTCCGATAGAAGATGCTAAGAAAGAGGGAGGAGAAAGGAGAGAGGAGGGAGGGGGGAGGGGGGCAGGTGAGGAGAGGAGAGAGGAGGAGAGAAGGAGGAGAGAAGGAGGAGAGAAGGAGGAGAGAAGGAGGAGAGAAGGTGAAGAGAGAAGAGAAGAGCGGGAGAACACACACCATAAAGAGACAGGACTCGGGCATCGGAGAGACAGACAGACAGAGAGAAGGAGAGACAGATAAAGAGAGAGACGCTGCTCCTACCTGGCGTCAGCCTCGCTGTAGTACTCTCTGGCTACGATGTCCTCAAACAGCTCCCCTCCGGTCACCCTGTACACACACACCACGCACGCACACACACACACACACACACACACACACACACACACACACACACACACACACACACACACACACACACACACACACACACACACACACACACACACACACACACACACCACTCACGCACACACCACGCACACACGCACACACCACGCACCACGCACACACACAAACACCAAGCACACGCTCACGCACACACACACCACACACACACACACACAACACACACGCACACACACTCACACACACACCACGCACACACACCACACACCACGCACACACACAAACACCAAGCACACACTCACACACACACACACTCACACACACACCACGCATCCACGCAAGCACACACACTCACGCACACACACACCACACACACACACACACACACACACACACACACACCACGCACGCACACACACTCACACACACACCACGCATCCACGCAAGCACACACACACACACGCACGCATGCACGCACACACACACACGCATGCACGCACACACACACGCATGCACGCACACACACACACACACACACACACACACACACACACACGCACACACACAAACACGCAGCTTATCAGTGTTTAGCATCAGTCATATCACAGAAGAGGGGAGCCCCGGACCCCCCTCCCCCACCTTGTTTCCCACGGCAACCCTCCTCCCTCCTCCCCTTCCCCCACTGAGTGTTACCATGGAAACAAGAGGGAATCGTAGAGGACAGTGAAAGAGAGGTGCAGCGATGGAGGGGGGGGGGGGAGGTGCATAGGAATGGTAGGAGGTGAGAAAAGGGGGAAACTGAAAAGGTTGAGTTATGTAACCGTACAACTGCAGAGGAGGAGAGAGGGAGGGTAGAGAAAAGAGGAGGAGCGAAGGAGAATGAGAGGGGAGAGGTGGAGGGAGACAGAGGAGAGGAGGAGAGGGGGACAGGTGAGACGGGAAGAGAAGAGGAGGAGAGGAGGAGAGAGGGAGGGGAGAGACAGAGGAGGGAGACAGAGGAGAGGAGGCGAGACAGAGGGGAGAGACAGAGGAGGGAGACAGAGGAGAGGAGGAGAGGGGGAGAGAGGGAGGGGAGAGACAGAGGAGGGAGACAGAGGAGAGGAGGCGAGACAGAGGAGAGGAGGAGAGGGGGACAGGTGAGACGAGAAGAGCAGAGGAGGAGAGATGGAGAGAGAGGGGAAAGAGGGAGAGGAGGAGGCGAGAAAGGAGGGGCAAAGAGGAGGAGAGTAGAGCGGAGGAGTGGAGGGAAAACAGGTCGGTAAAAAAAAGCGACACGACAATGAGCGACTTACAGGTCAAAGAGGAGGTAGTGGAAGCCCTCCTCTGATATACTGTCATGGAGCCGAACTGCAGAGAGGGGGAGAGAGAGAGAGAGAGAGAGAGAGAGAGAGAGAGAGACAGAGACAGAGAGAGAGACAGAGTGAGACAGAGTGAGACAGAGAGAGAGACGGAGAGACAGAGAGAGAGACATATGAGAGAGAGACATATGAGAGGGAGAGAAAGATGGGGGGATGTTTAGAAACCGCAGGGAGTCAAGTTAATTGCACCTTTCATCTCAGACGAACACACCGGGCATAATCATTAAAAGTACAGGAGGAGAGAACTAGTGCTACTCGGTGTGTGTGTGTGTGTGTGTGTGTGTGTGTGTGTGTGTGTGTGTGTGTGTGTGTGTGTCTGTGTGTGTGTCTGTGTGTGTGTGTGCACGCGTGGGAGACAAAGGGGTCCTGACCAAGATAAGATATACATTTTATTTTTTACTGAACATGAATTAAAAAATGTTTCAGTTTTTGTTTTTAATGAGCAGCAACATTCCCTCTCATCTGACCAGTTTACTTCTTCCATGAATGTTCTATTCATCGACATCCATATACTTTTTTTGTTTTAATGTACTGTGGCGTGGGGGTGGTGCGGTTTGAGCAGCCGCACCACCCTTGGGTCTAGGTAATTGGGCCCGGGGTCAGGGTGGCCGTACGCCTGTCGCCGGTGAGAGTAATCGGCCCTGGTCCCCACAGGCACCCAGGGGAGGAGCCTTGTCGTCACATGTTTTACACCTGCTCCGGGCTTGTTCCACCCAGCCCCCTCTCTACAATAAAACCGGTGTGTTTTCAACCCCATCGCCTGTGTGTCTCTGTGTCGGAGGGCCCTAAAAACGCCACTCGGGTGGGGTGTGGCGGATGGAACTACCACATGTGTATTAACATATATATACATTATATACTTGTGTATTTTTTCAATTTAGAAATACTTTCTTATAATTATATTTTTATTGCTTATACACGCAGAAATGACTGACACTGAAAATACCTGTCTATATTATAACTATATAAGCAAAAGTATAAATAACTATCACACTGTGAAAAATAAGACAGGTAGAATGATGATGATGATATTTTGGGCATATTGCATAGCCCTAGAGAGAGAGCGAGAGAGAGAGAGAGAGAATAAAAGGAGGGAGAGAGAGACAGAGAGGGGCGGTCCTCACCGATGTTGGAGTGTTTCAGCAGGCGACAGATCCGCGCCTCCCGCTCCAGCTTCTGGTGGTCTGAGAGAGAGAGAGAGAGAGAGAGAGAGAAAGGAGATCAAGGAAGATGGAGAGGGGGGTAAAAAAGAACAGTTTTAGCTCCATGAAAGGAGTGACGAAGCCGGGCGCTCCAAATAACCTCACAGCGCCTCGCAGAAATAGCCGCTGTCACTCGGTTCCGAGTGTAAAGGAAGTGGAGAAATGATTTCCTACTGCGTTTAATATCAGTGTGATGAGGAAAACAAACACACAGGCCTCGCAGCTGATTGGCTGAGGGAAGGAAAACGTGTGTGTGTATATGTGTGTGCATGTGTGCGTGTGTGTGTGTGTGTGTGCATGTGTGTGCGTGTATGTGCGTGTGTGTGTGCGTGCGCAAGTGTGTGTGTGTCTGTGCGTGCGGTCCTGTGTGTGTGTGCGTGTTTGTGTATATGTACTGTATGTGTGTCTATATGTGTGTCTGTGTGAATGCATGCTTTTTTGACCGCCATTGAATCCAGCTTAGTTTGAGTTATTAATCCATTAGGTAATCTCTAACACACACGCGCACACATACATGCGCACACACACACACACACACACACACACACACACACACACACACACACACACACACACACACACACACACACACACACAAGGGGGTAGATCTTCCCTCCCCGATGAATACATGCAAAGTGGTGTGAGCATTTGCATAAAAACACATGCATCCGCCCACACACACACACACACACACACACACACACACACACACACACACACACACACACACACACACACACACACACACACACACACACACACACACACACACACACACACACACACACACACACACACACACACATTCCTGGAAACACCACAGGCACACTAATAGGCTGATTAAGTGCACGTGAGTGGTCATATATAGATGTATACAGTACATGTACATACAAACATCCATGTGTTTTTGTATATTCATATACATGCAGTGTGTGTGTGCGTGTGTGTGCGTGTGTGCGTGTGTGTGTGTGTGTGTGTGTGTGTGTGTGTCTTGTCTTATAATCCCCCCCCCCCCACACACACACACAGCCTGGCTGTCGTTCCTCCAACCAGGGGAAGACGCGGCTCCTCTCCCTCTTTTCTTAATTTGTTTGTTTTGTTCCGCTCCCGCCAGACTCCGCCCTGCGGCCTCCTCCCTCCTCTTCTCGAACACCACCCAAAGGCCCCGCCACGTTCGCGTGCGCCACAGATTTTCACGACGCCTCCGTTTTTTCGCAAATTCGGATCACATGTGGGAATGGCAGGTGTCTGATAACGTGGCGTTGAAAGAGGTTCCTTTTAAATAGAAGGTGATGGTGTGGCATTACGCTGCCCTGGGACCTGCTAATCTGCTGCTGAATGCTGCTGCGTGAGGAGACGATCAATCAAGGATCAACCTCCCACTCAGGAAATGAAAGTTAAAAAAATGCACTGTGGTAAAAACGTGGGTTACCGGGCAACGTTGAGTCTCTTGCCAGGGGCGAGGGGTGGGACAGCGGGGGGGAAACACAGAGCAATACATTCAACAACTCAGCTTGAGGAATTGGCGACTGTACTGACATCAACAAACATCTTGCGTCATCAACTCCGCGACTTTTGACCTTTGAGCTTCTCTGGCCGTGCAGGGGGCGGGGAAGGTGGCGGGGGGCAGGAAATCAATGAGGGAGACAAGGTATCCCCGTGTAAAGCTGCCGGGAATGGTTTTCAGAAGAGATTGGCCTCATCTGCTTTTCAGTCCTGGTTGCGCCGTAGTTCCATGCCTGCCGCCGCTGGTCGACCCCGCCGGTCGACCCCGCCCCTCGACACCGCCCCTCGACACCACCCCTCTCCTTTTCCCTTTCACTCCTTTTGTGTCGTGTTGGTAAAAAGTGCCGTGTTCTTATGAACGGCGGTAGTTTTCATGGTGCTGGATAGTCGGCTCGCTGGGCAGGTGACCGTCCTCTCATCGATCACTTCTCAGGATTTCCTCCTTGGTTCGGCGGAGATTTCCGGAGGAGGGGTCACCTTGGGGATCGGTCTTGTCGTCAAATTTGTCCTGTGAGCGCGGAGCCTGGCAGAGCGTCGTCGTGGAGCACCGTGGCATTTGAGACGTTGAGACCGCGATAAAGGGCTTTATAAATAAACTTGACTGGACTTAGGGAGAAGCCAGGCGGGAGAAGTTCTGCAGCCCCTCTCATCTGTCAAGGTTTTTTTCCTTGTAACGGCAGCTCCTGCCTCTAACCGGCACCACTGTGCGTCTAGCCTGCGTGGCCCCCCCGCAGGGAGCAGGGGCTGATGAATGGACGCTGGGGCGGGCGGAGGGCCACAAGCGGAGGGTTTTTATAGCCTGATTCCATGTGGCAACAACGGCCGTCTTTGGCGCGCCGTTAGCCGGCTGAATGACGGCCATATTTGTTTTGGCATCAGTACAAGAGGAGAGCAAACAATGGGTTATTAGAGGAGTATGTGTGCGAGAGAATGGGTGGATGGAGGGAGAGGTGGATGGATGGATGGATAGACAGATAGATGGATAGACAGACAGACAGACAGACAGACAGACAGACAGACAGACAGACGGACAGACAGACAGACAGACAGACAGGGTCTTTCCATGATTAAATAAGTTAAAATAAGAGATGAGGGGAGGGTCCTGGGGGGTTAGTAAGAGGGAGGCAGAGGGACAAACATAAAACAGACAAACATACAGATGGGTGGAGAGGTGACGGGGAGAGCATTAAAAAACCACACCTGTACTTTCACACACCGATGGAAGGAGAGGTGGAGAGGGGTGGAGAGACGGGGGGGGATCGAAACGCGGGAGGGAAGAGGAAAAGAGGAGAGGGAAGCCTTCCAATTGGCGTTAATTGTCCTGAAGGTGGAGTCAGTCTGAGTGTGAAAGAGAAGGACGGTGCCGGTCCACGGCACAGAGAAGGTCACGCCCTTCCGTAGTCCCTCGCATAGTCAGGCGGCCATGTTTGAATGTCAGCCGTGAGGGAAGGGTTAACAGTTTGCTCATAAGACAAGTTACTGTAACAGGGAGAAGCTAATTGGATCGGATAGCGCTCAATCTGGCGGCTGGGGATGGCTACGCCGTCCCAGTTCCTTGACATTGACCCAGTCTAGCACCGTCCTCTCCAGTGAAGCTGAGCAAGTCCCAAACCAGGTCAGATATCTGCTGCTGCAATGCAGCCCAGCCTCACATCACACACACACACACACACAGACACACACACATGTACGCACACACACGCACACACAAACTCAGACATGCGCGCACACACAACCATTCAAGCACGCACACAAACACACACATACACACACACACACACACACACAGACACACACAGACACGCACGCACATAACACGCACACACACACATGCAGACACAAACACACACACAAACACACACAAACACACACAAACACACACACAAACCCGCAAGCACGCACACAAACACACGCACACACACACAGACACACACACACACACACACACACACACACACACACACACACACACACACACACACACACACACACACACACACACGCACACCCAATTGAAATGCTATTTGGCAGATCGCTAACCAACTGGGACTACAGTCCAGTGTACACTGGAAATAAAGCAGCTCAGTGATTGGCTGGATGCCGGGCATAAGTCTTCCTCCCGACATGTGATCACAGTTGTTACCGTTTGGTCGCCACAGCTGGTTTGGTGGAGAGGACAGTGATTGTGTGTGAGGACTTCAGTCACTTTGACGGGGAGCTACGTTTGCTGCTTGTCTATACAATAACAACTTAAAGAAGGTGCGATGGTTTTTTTTGGTCATTTCCCATTTCTTGCTTCAAATGCCCAATTTGTCAAGCCCAAAGTTTTTTAGGCCACAGACCGACGTGTTTAATAGGAATAATAATATATTGCTATTAAACCAGTCAGTCAGGCCCATTCGTCTCTATGTGTTTTAACTCTCTGCATTTGTAGGAGCTTTTGGCTCAGGACCCGTTCTCCCTCCAGTGGCCCCCGACGCCCAGTGAGTGAATTATTATAGCAGACGAAGATGAGAGACCTCAGGCATTGATAAAAAAAAAAAGGAAAAATCCATCTTATTTCTGTTTCCCAATATA
>NC_137203.1:3865031-3922531 GCF_960531495.2 Zeus faber
GCGGTGCCGCAGCATGATGCATTACGGGACACGGTCCAGTTAACGGCTAATGCAGGAAATAAATTCAATTGAAAACAAGGACGCAATCGATGTATATTATCAGCCGAATTTCTGAAATTCAGCTGACTGAATTTGAATTTGAAATTGAATTTCTAAATCAATTTAAAAAATGAAATAACGATCTTTCGTTTGGAAGTTATGCCACCATTTTTCACCTTAAATAAATAGATCAGGTCCGGGGGGGAAGATGGCGGCAATTCTCATCGCGTGTGAAGTCGATACAACCATCGCGTCGTGAGCCGTCTCATCAGCATCAGACGGGAAGATTTCATCGGTACCCAACGGAACCGTGAGCCCCTGTATCCAGGACTATTTGTGGGTCCTTAAAATGACCCAACAATAGCCCCGTAGAGTTTGGGCTTATCGCAGGCGGCTCCAAACATGACATGCCAAGCTCGAGTAAAGCTCGGGCTTTAAAGACTCCGGGGCCGTTCGGTGCCGCCGGTCTGCTCCCGAACGCGGAGACAGAGCGAATATAGACGGCCGGCGAGGCGGGGGGGTGGGGTCAAAGGTCAGCCTTACTTGACCAGAGCCTCTGGGGCCGCAGGGATTTAGGAGCGGACGGCCCCCATCGCTACGGCAGCAGCTCCAAACACGCCACCCCTTGCCAGCCCGCCGGGGACCAACGCCGCGACAGAGACGCTTCATTAGCGGCCGCCTCCGCCCCGAGCACCTCGGGGGAAGGGTTTGACACGATTGACAACGGCCGCGCCCCATCGCCAGACCCCCCCCCCCCCCCACCCCCCCCACACGCGGCCCTCAACTTGTCGGGGGGCCACTGGGAGGAGCCGCACACCGTGGATGCCGAGGGAGGCGCTGGTTTCCCGCCCGGACACTCCCAGGCAGCACACACACCCTCATGGGCTACCTCCACATGCGCAGCCAGGGCAGGAACTGACCTCACTGCCATTTTTGTGAGTGTTGTCATGTTTGTATTTTTTATATTTGCACTTTTTTTTATGAGCATTTCCTTTTCGCTAGCGAGTCAAATTTGAATTTCATGCAAAAGTGGAATCTGCCTCCTTTTTTGTCTTCACTGCAACTTTTTGTCAAACACTTCAACCAATGCTGCCCGATCTGCTCTGCTCATCCATGAAAACAACTTCCCACAGTCGACAAGAAAATAATAGAAATAGAAATTGAGGAGTCGTCTTTGTGAAGAATACTTCCTACTTTTAAGGTTTTTTTTGTTTTTTGTTTTTTACACCAGTAGTTTTACTTGGAGTTGAGCTCAAGTTCACTCATGTAACAGCACTTGGACTTGATGCCTTTGCCTTTGTTTTTGTTGTAACTTGATGTTACACGTTTACTCCTCTGAGTGCGCGCGTACACACACACACGCACACACACACGCACACACACACACACACACACACACACACACACACACACACACACACACACACGTCGGACGCGTCAGTGACACCCCACAGCTGTGCCTGGAAGGTCCTCGCTGCCCCGAGCGGTGGTGGAATCGATCCATCCATTGTCACGGCTCAACCCGCTCCAGAGGAGCAGAAGTGTTGTCACTGAAGGCGAAGTGGAGACATTACGCACGTCCTCAGACGACAGAAACAAACGTTAATGACCCTCCAAGCACCTGGCTGGATAACGCCGGGGGCCTTGAAGCAGGCCTTCGACGCCGGCATCCGCCTCCTCATCTGCATAAACATAACCGACCATCTTCAACCACTTCCACCGTCAAGTGGTTTTATTATTATTGCTGTAGAAAACTTACAGTGAAGGCGATTTCATTTGAAACAGCATATTTCATACATATGCTGTTCCACAGCCACCACGGCGGAATAGGAAGCACATGGAGGCGGGGCGGTGGGAGTGGAGGCAGCGGAAAAGCATTTGTGGGGATTGGACGGGAAGACTTAGGTTTCTATAGAATTGCTGATATGACGTTATCAGCTCACAGCACAAGGTGTCTGCCATGTTCAGCAGGAGGAAGCCTTCGTTACTGTGGGTAACTCTAAAAGCCAGAAAGCATCCTAGAAAACACTCAGGGACAAGTATATTCTGTCTATATACGTATATATATATATATATATATATATATAGTGTAAGTATATATATTTCACAAAGTGGAGAGGGACGTTGGCGTTATCTGTCTGGCTGCAGATTCCTTTTGGCGTTTCTTTGGGACGCCTCTCGTTTGGCACTCAGTGAAAATTATGAAAAAATAAAAAATAAACGACTTTGTTTCCAATTTGACTGAAATATATATTTTATTACAAAAAAGTGGGATCCAAATGTGAAAGAAAAAATAAATAAATAATGCCGAGTAAATTAGATTTTTTTTAAATTGAAACTTAGTTTTATCAGGGCTGGACCCGACTCAGAATTTTGTCAGTGGAATCCCCGATCGGCCCCCTCTCCATACGCCATGCGCAGAAAATAATCTTAACGAGTCCACAAGTCGTGCCCGCGGAGATCCGTGCCTGCGTCCTGACGATTCACAAATATAAAAATATGTTTATGATTCCCCTTATTTATAATTCCCCACTAAATGTTATCTCTGTGTGTTTATAAGCTTCTATATGTTCTATCCTGTTATCGTAATGCACACCGACTGACAAAAAAAAAACAAAAAAACAAACAAAAAAAAAAACGACCGCTCGACTTGCAGTCTCAGCCGACTGACGACTTTCCCACCGATGCCTGGACTCGTGGACCTTCGGGGCGCGGCTCTAGATTTTAATTTCTTTACTCTGTGTTGACGCTGTAATATCGAACGTTCCTGACGAGGCTTCACCTGAAAATGAGCCAAAATCAAAAGGGCACAAAAGAGGATCCGAGAGAGAAATTGTCTCGTTGGGATGCTATATTTGAGACGCCAGCTGGGCAGAAACACTCCAGCGGGTGTCTATATTTTACTATATCAGCATTTGCATTTCATATTTACACCGTACCGTACAAACAAGGAGTGTTAAAATTGTTACAAAGAATGCAGCTGGGACAGAAAAAATGATGCTTTTTCCGCCGGCTGATGCATGAGCTTGTAGAATTAGTAGATGTTACGACCAGTCCGATTGGTGGATTCCCTCCTATGCAGTGATATGCACATACTGTAGGTGGTTGTTATGAACACAAAGTGTGACCTGATTAGGCAATTTTGTTGACACCCTGTTGCCATGGCGCCGTTGGTGCGTCATCTGCAGCCTAATAGCTTTTCTCCATTACAGTCGTGTCCTTAATAATATAATGTCTCGTAGCAAAATGTTTTTAGCTTGTTTGCTGTTTGGAATGAAAACGAAAATGGGATTTAAGGGCACCGCAAACTTCCGCGATACGACGGCTGCGATTTGACTTGAATTTCTTTTGAGATAGACTTTATTTTTTTATTTTTTTCTTGGTCTCCTCTTTGCATGTTTCTGAATTGCACCACGGTTGATTGGAAAACGTTGCTGTTGCACGCCCACGTGTGCACAAGTCGTTTGGAGAAATAAATTGCCGTTTTTGGTCAGGAAGGGGAAATAAAATGATTTCAAACACAAAGATTATCACAAAATTCTATTCTTTGAGGAATTCACAGAAGACGGTGTTGGATTGATGTAAATTGTAGAGAGAGAGAGAGAGAGAGAGAGAGAGAGAGAGAGAGAGAAGGAGAGCGACAGACAGATTGAGGGAGAAAGAGAGAGAGAGGGGGGGGGGGAGAGGGAGGGAGATTGTGTCACAATTGGGCCACTTCCCTCAGATGCAGGATTAGCATTACATTTTCAGGAGGGGTGTTGTTGTCATGCCGATGCTAAAGTGTCCGCACCTGTGCACGATCCGCGCAGATGAATTAGTGTGAATAATTAGATCCGTCCGTGAGTGACTTTGGACGGCGCAGCGCGTGGAGATTAGTCTCTCATCCGGTGCTTCAAAGCCGTTTCACTGAGGGGCCGCTGAGCCCAAAAAGCTTAAAAAATGAGCGGCCGCACTCACATTCACCATAGTGCCTCTTTAACTTCTCACCAGGGCGATAAAAAAAAAACGTGTTTTTTTTCCTGCGCTGAGGATAAATGTAACGTATGAAGATGTTTAAATATATTTAGTGGTATCGCCGCCACAGAGCGATGCTGCGTTCATCTCATAGGGAAATCAGGCTCTGAATATTAATTATTGTCTGAATGACTCGCTTGCTCGTGGCGACGGCTTTTGTTGTTGTTATTGTTATGAACTAATATATAGTAGAATTATATTATTAACTATCGCCAAACTTCTCTCTCTTAGAAGCCTCACACGCTACTAAAACACATGGAGGAGCACCACACGTGACCAAGATAAATAATAAGTCATATCAACTATTATTACATATTAAGGTATGTGTGTATATATCTTTATATATAAATATATATGCTGTATATAGCCACCATCCCCCCCAGTAGAAGTATAATGCAAAACCTGCTATTCACCCACGGTTTTTGCAAATTTAGTGCTCTGCGAGCCGTAAAGTGGGAATCCCCACTTTTTCCAGGTTTCCATAGCAACCCACAAGACGTGAACACAAGATTTCTTAAATTGTCAAAATGTAATAAAAATTCCCCCCTGCAGCCCCTGCAAAATGTTCCAGGTGTCAAGTCAAACTCATGGCAACGTCAGCGCTGAGCAAAGCGCTCGACAGCAGTGGTTCTCAACATGGGTTCGGGGACCCCCCCAGGGGTCTTCAAGAGGTTCCAGAAGGTCCCCAGCATAATTATTAATAATTCAACTTGAAATAATGGAATTAAATAACTCCCCTGTTAATGAATTAACAAGGTGTCGCCACCAACAGAGGAAGTCCAATAATGACCGTGTTGATCCCAGTTTCACCGTTATCTCCCTGACCACCATTGTCCTTCAAGGGGAAATGTAGTTTACAGCAAAGAACCAAAATGATGGAAGTCACCAAGACGGTAACAGCTACGGCCTGATGTGCATCAAACTCAGGTTCCTTGATGAGAATCACTGCTCTACAGCCCCGTTGTGAATAAAACATGGTGGAACATCAGCCGTGGCTCAGACGTTGGGTCCTGTTCACCGTGGTGCAGGAGGGCGGAGCCACGGCGCGCGACAGCGCTTATCTGACGCCACGTTGGAGGAACCAGGGGCCAACGTCTTGTGTGTGTGTGTGTTCGTGTGTGTGTGTGTGTGTGTGTGTGTGTGTGTGTGTGTGTGTGCTTCCTCTGACAAGCAACCATTTCTGCCTCTCTCTGTCATTTTCTCTTTCTGTTTCTGTATCTCCTACACACACACACGCACACACACCCACGCACACACACACACACACACACACACACACACACACACACACACACACACGCACACGCACACGCACACACACACACACACACACACACGCACACACACACACACACCGTGTTAGATGGAAAGTGTGTGTGTGTGTGACAGCGAGAGGGAGAGGGAGAGAGAGAGTGTGTGTGTGTGTGTATGTGTGTGTGTGTGTGTGTGTGTGTGTGTGTGTGTGTGTGTGTGTGTAAGAGATACAGAAACAGAACGAGAGAAAGACAGAGGCAGAAATGGAGATGCAGAAAGAGAGAGAAAGAGAGACAGGAACAGACAGAGAGAAAGAGAGACAGGGACAGAGTGATCGAGACAGAAACAGAGAGAAAGACAGACAGACAAAGTGAGAGACCAGAGTGTGTGTGTGTGTGTGTGTGTGTGTGTGTGTGAGAGAGAGAGAGAGAGAGAGAGAGAGAGAGAGAGAGAGAGAGAGAGAGAGAGAGAGAGAGAGAGAGAGAGAGAGAGAGAGAGAGAGAGAGAAAGCGCGATACAGACAGACAGAACCAGAGTGTGTGTGTGTGTGTGTGTGTGTGTGTGTGTGCACGCGTACATGCATGAGTGTGAGAGCGAGAGAGAGAGACAGAGTGAGAGAGGGGGTAGAGAGAGAAAGAGAGAAAGAGAAAGAGAGAGAGAGAGGGAGAGAGAGAGAGAGAGAGAGAGAGAGAGACAGAGAGAGAGAGACAGACAAACAGACAAACAGGACCAAATAGAGAGACAGACAGGCAGGACCAGAGGGGGGTGTATTTTCAGACCCTGTCTCCCAGTAACAGCTCACCCTGACACGGGCTCAGAAATGGTTGACTCCTCCAGCCCTCACAACACAGTACAACAGCACCGACCGGCAGGATATAATAATAATAATAATAATAATAATAATAATAATCATCATCATCATAATAATAATCATAATAATCATAATTATTATGATTATTATTAAGATAATTATAATAAAATAATAATCATAAGAAGAATTCTAACAATAATAATAGCAATAATAACAACAATAATAATAACAATAATGACGATAATAATAACAATTATTATAATAACAATTATAATCATATTAATAACAACAACAACAATAACAATACTAATAAAAATACACACACTAATACTAATACTAATACTACTACTACTACTACTACTAATAATAATAATAATAATAATAATATTGTAAATAATAGTAGTAATAATAATAATAATAATAATAATAAAACAATAAATATGTATATACTCACTTCCCCAGCTCTTCATACAACTGGTATTCGTCTGTGAAGCGGGTGCAGGTCGTGGTGGCCATGGTTTGGTGTCTCCTCCGAAAATTATTCTAATATTTCTTTCTAAATTTGGGTCCGCGTGTCGGCGAGAGAGACGGCCTCGTGGAGCAGCAGTCAGCGCGGTTCTTTATTATTATTATAATTATAATTATTATTTATCATAAAAATAATAATAATTGTTATTATTATTATTGTTGTTGTTGTTGTTGTTGTTGTTGTTGTTACTGTGGAAGGAAGCCGCAGCGCTGCTCTGGTGCCTTTCCTCTTCCCCCGGACTGCCCGTGCCTGTGTCCCCGCTCAGACGCCGCTCCTCCTCGGTCAGCCTGCTGCTCGGACTGCGGCGCGGCGCCGGGAGGACCGGGGGGGGGGGGGCGGAGCTCCGCGCCGCCCTCTGCCGGACACGGAGGGGAACCGCACCCAACCCCGCGCACTTCCAAATAGGGGCAAATAGTGGAAGGCTGTTTGTGGTCCGTTCCGCCGGAAGTCGGCCCGCGGCGGTGTCACTGCTATTTGTTTCCCCCGCTGGGCGTTGGTTCCGGTTATATTCTGTTATATTCCTCAGACCCGCTACTGTCGTTACTGTACTTTAAGTCCGTTATGAAGTAATAATAATAATAATTATTATAATAATAATAATAATAATAATAATAATAATAATAATAATAATAATAGCTTTATTGATATTGCACCTTTGAAAACACAGTTTGCAAAGTGCTTTGACAGATGAAATAAAAGAGTGCCCAGATCAAGAAATTAAAGGTCAAAGGAACGTTAATAAAAAGGGGAATTAAACTCGTTTGTTAAATTGAAAAAGCGAACAGGAGACAATCAAAATAAATAATTACAATTTGATAATAAGAAATAGAGATGAAAAGGAAAGGTTCTTCTAATAAAAGTGTTGTGTTTGAAATGTGCTGCACGTATAAAATGTTATAATAATAATAATAATAATTATTATTATTATTATTATTATTATTATTATTATCAAGATTATTATTATGTCAAGTACATTTTCCAAGTATCCGTGCTTAAGTTTATTTCATTTTAAAGACTTTGGAATTGTACTCAACATTTAAACTAAAAAATATCTACACTTTTTACCCCAGTGTGTTTTATTTTTTTATTAGCAATTATATATATATATATATATATATATATATATATAATTATATATATAAAACAACAAAGGGCTGCTCAGTTGACAATACACATAGGATCCATTGTTCTTCCATACTTTTTTTTAGACGTAATTATTTTCCATGGGGAAGTTGTTCAATAAAATTGTAGCACCCGCAGAGCGATTGGTTCCATGACAAAATGAAACGGTATCACCCCATGGGTTGGTCCAGAGGTTTTCGTCAGCTTCATTAGAATGAGTCTCTTGTAGAAAACACAGTGTGGTTTCCTGCCTCTGCAGAAAATAAAAATTGCCGTTCATTTAGCGCCGCCCCTAAGGCCCCCTTGCATCAAGGGAAATGAAACAAAAATGTGATTTACCGGAGCACCTTAATGAACAACTTAAAAATAGTAAGCCGAGGTTTGTTTGCTGGAAAAAGGCCTGTTTTAGAACGTGAACACGAGGCAACGTCCCTTTGTAAGCGATCAACTGAAATGTCCTTCTTAGAAATAAAAATAAAAAAGTCCTGAGTACCTGGTCGTTAAAGCAACTTGAGTTATGAACTGAACAGGTATTTAGGGAACCCCAATTCTTTTTCCATGGAAGTAGCCAGCCTGCCCCCCCAAAATACACCCTGTGACCCGCTCCTCTGGCTTGCTCCACGACTTGGCCCGTCGGCTCACCACACAGGTGCCTCAGCAACAACTGCATGAGGCCATGGCGCTGCCGGCCTTCCTCCTTAAAAAAAATAAAAAATAAAATAAAAAAATGTCATATGTGGGTGAAACATTTTGGGGCTTGTCCGTCTGTAGTCAGCGATGGATTCCGGCTCTTTTTAGAGAGTCAGATCATTTGGTTCAGCTCAGAAATAAGAGCTCTTCCCCATCTCCATTCAGTAGCACTTCTGGCCTCAATACTTGAGCCAAATTGAGCAACGTTTTGACCTGTGATCGGTTTGTTTGCACATGTATCACTTCAATTATTCAATGTGATTACACCAAACCGTACGACTCCCAGGATGCCGTCACTGGACATTGTGTTTGCAACACATCTGGACGAGCCTGCGTGTTACTTTCTACTTTTGTGTTCCCAGGTCATTTTGCGCTCCCCCACAAAACGGGAGATGTTTGCTCCCTCGTGGGAAGCCTGAACGATGCTCCTTCACCTGCTGTGAAGCCGCTCAGGACGCACATTAGTGACGCGGCAAGTATTCGTATTCGCAAGTACAGTACAACACCAGACCGGGTGTTTGGTGTGGTCGCTTAAACAAATGATCGCGAGAACCACGACTGTGAAGAGCAACCAGCCACCATGCAGAACTGGCGTCAATGTTTACTTGCTGGAAATGCCGCGTCCGTCGCCTACGTCACCGCCTCAGAGGGCCCGTCCGATCGCGTGCGAGGTCCCTCGCGAGGCCGCGGCACGCCGCGTGAACACGAGGCCGTGGCGCCATCTTTAAAACCCGCCTCGGCCGCTCTGTGCCTGGACGGCGTCTCACCCCCAAAGCCGCCCGGAGACTTCTCCACCTGGACGCGGGCTGTACAGGCAAAATCCCCCTTTTCCACTTCTACAGTAACATGTTTGCCAAACACTATCTGAACAGCATGCACTCTAGGCAAGGACGCGTTATTCCCACAACAAGGAACACCTGCGACCCACTAGCAGAACACACCAAAACACATAGTCCAAGACAAGTCCTTACAAGGACTTCAAGGTCATCAACAGACGGGGCGGTGCATCACCCCACCCCAACTGTCTCACACATCTCACCACATAAATACACACGTACTTCCTGTATCCAGGAGGACGGGTGAGCTCCCGTACAGGCTGCGTCCTGCGATTCACTCTCTCCCTCTCTTTGCAAAGACTAACTCTGTTCCTCTGAAATAAATATACACGCAACAAAGAATTTGTTCACGATCCTTTATTACAGAAACTACCGCCGCGGGACGGGAACCCGCGGGACCCCCGTGAGCGGGCCGTCCCGCCCGGCAACTCGATTCGCTGCCAGAGTGAAAAAAGTTACGTTTGTTTTCACAGGCGGAGCTCGCCTCACTTCTTATCCGGTGGAAGCTCTCGCTGCAAGTCAGGATTTGCACGGTGTGGAGTATATGGTCATTCTGCGTGAGTAACTATGGCTGTTAATACCGACTGCGACGTGGCAATTTCATTGTTTTCCAGCTGCCTGTAAGACAGACCGAGGAAGTTCCAGTACAGCCAACCGGACCTTGCGGTTGGGGTGGCGGCCATGAAGACTTCAGGAAGCCAGGCGGAGTTGTCGGAGATTTCTCGCCGGGCGGTCGATGAGGTAAACCTGTTTCGCTGCAGGACACAAACCGAGAGTATTAAAGATATTTACTCTGCGGAATAAAGAGGAAGATGGAGATGCGCTTCGAAACAGTGACGCTGTCCATTCCGCCCTCGCTCCTGCTGAAGAGGGTTTTATACCGTGAGGGGTCGGGTGTCATTGGTTTGATGTCATTCCCAAGTCTACGCCCCCAAATCACGTATCACCTGCCGTCCCCCTCATGCAATGATTTAACAGTCAGACTCCGTCACAGATACAATCTCACTGCTCTACACAAACCACTATACTCAAGCCCCCTGGGGTTATCCTCATCTCCGCACAAGGTTGAGTAGAGAAGGAATGCGGCCTGGTCTTTACAGTACTGTACGACTTTATCTTCAAGGACAGAGTCTCTTCAACGTGAGCCCTGAGTGAGTTGTTAAAAATCCAAGACAATGGTTTTTTAAAAGCTACGTGAGATACAAAAACCGTCTCACACAAGACATATGAAGCATCATTCAAAGCATTACTCATCTGCATTTTCTCCCACGGAGTGTACTCGCAGTGGACAACGTGGGCCTCTGGAGGGGCATCTCCATTGATTTGGTGTCCGACGAGGAGGGCGGCAGCTTTTCCGGGTAGGTGGTGCGGCCTCCACCCTTTCACCTGCAGCCGCTCGCCGGCCTGTGTGCCACACTTCAGGCAAGACCGGAAGCTGATCCGAAGTACAGGTACTCCTCACTCCTCATGAGTTCCGTTCCTACGACCAGGTTGTGAAGCGAATCGATCGATAAGCGAGGACCCGCCCCCCCTTAACCGCTATTTCAGTCTCGGAGATTGCGAACGCTAGCGTAGTTAATACTGACAGCCCGCGAGAACAAGACCGCGACTGGGGACGGTGATGAGATGAGATGCTTGACGCCGAGACGCCACAATGCGCGGGAAAAGCCGATTGGTGGGAGAGCTGCTCGCCACTGCGAACGGTCGCTACACATCACAGACGTCTCGCATTGGGCCGCATTCAGGTGCCACCACAAGCATCTGATTCAGAGGAGGCGAAAAGACATTTCAAGGCTCGTCTGATGCTCCGGGTCCGGCTGCAGGCTCGAGGTGGAGGTACAGATATAAAGATGCAGGAGTTTGTGACCTAAAAGACGTCTTCATAACAAGATAAGAACAAAGCGACGCGGTGATCTGGGTTCTTGCTGTGTTCTCGGCCCAAGCCCCCGAGGTGAACTTTGCCTTTCGCCTTTAACTCGCTCTGAGAGCTCCCCCTTGTCACGTTTGGTCAAAATGCCGTCGCGTCGTGCCAGAGGACGGGCTTCAGCCTCCCTTTTGGGGTCATCCAACCGTCTCCTTTTCCCACTTCAACAAGGTTGTTTTTTCCGGAGAGGCAACATTCGTGTTTTGTATATGCCCCGTATCTCCTCAAATATAAACCGGCAAACAAGGCTCAACCTGAATCTTTTTTTTCTCCTCCAGACAGCACACCGCGTCTCCCGTGTCGCTCCCCGCATCACTTTTCCTGTATGTTTATTTTAGATCTATTGTTTTCGTTAGTTTCTACTTGTATGATACGAACATTTTAAATGGAGGGACGTTCAACCTTGGATCAGGACAGTGGATAGTTTAATGGAGAGGGAGTGCTCTCTGGCCCAACGTGCGTCCAAACAAAAAAACAATGCATGTTTATTTTAGATATTTATTTTGAGGAGCACGACACAGACAGCAGTTGAGGTAAATAATGAAAGACCCGGTCACTATTTGAGGTACTGTCAAAAAATGACCGAGTTTGATTTCACTATTTTTTTTATTATGTAAAGCAAGGCCACTGCCACATCCCCTCGCTGTCCAGTTTGTGCTTCTTTCACCGCAAGTTCTTATTGAGTTCTTATTGAGTATCCTGCTGACGGTGCTCTGGGACATGTTCTCCGGTGGTTCTTACACCTTTTTTTAAGTCTATCTCATCTCCTGCTTTACTCTTCTTCCAGACAGTGGCTGGACACTTTGAGGGGCTAGGCCAGGAGCTGTTTTCACAATTGTGTTTGTGCATTGGCTATTTCTGCTGTATCAAAGCTTTTTTCCTTTAACTGTTTTATTTTTTCCCCTAATAAATAAATCATAGGATAAACCTTTATTAGTCCCACAATGGGGAACTTTACATAAATCATGTATATCATTATAAATAAATCATTATAAATCATGTCATTGATTATAGTGTTTGCCCAAGCCTGTATTAATGGCCCAGGGTGACCAATAGCGACAGATCAACCAACTTATCACAATTTTTAAAAGTGGTAGTTTCATCCACTGCTGGAGTGAGGGAGGTTCTCGCCAGGCTGTTCCACTGCTATTCAGAAGCTCATTAGCCATTCGCACCTTTGCACTCTGCCGCCTGCACCCCGCCCCAGTGGTTTGTTCTTGACAATTTATGGCGCTGGCGAACGTCGCAGGCTTCACAGCCGTTAACTGCCGGGATTTAGTGAGGTTTGCCGGCGCCGACGGGACCGAAAATCTGTTTCTTCACGCAGTGCGCCTGAGCCACTCGACACGTGTTACGCAACTTCACCCACTTCCACTGTGAACTCACCTGAGCGCAAAGTGGAGGTTTTAATGAGGAGCCAGGAGAAGTTGAAGTCAAATTAAATTAATTTAATTTGTACGGTAATTGATCGAGGGTACAAACACAGAACATGCTGTCGGCACACACGGATATAGAATCCCACACACACACACATTAAGGGAAACATTAGTAGCTACTAAGGTGGAATAAATTAACTCCATGAACAGAGACCTGTCGGCCACAGGATCAGATCAGATCGGTACAACAGTCACATCCAACACAGCACCTCTCACACGTACAGTAACAAAATAAATGCCACTCTATTGCTTCAAATATCGCAATGTTTTACCAGTTATAATTAATGACATTACCTGTAGTAGATAATAATAATAATAATAATAATAATAATAATAATAATAATAATAATAATTGTTGCGTGATAAAAAATACAAAAAAATAAATATTAAAAGAACAAATATAAAGTTCAGTTACACTGCCCCATCACCAATATGTTTGTGTGTCAGCAGGGTTCACTGCCTCATCCTGACAGAGTTGATGTGAACGTGGTAGAGGAAGTCGGCGTAGGACGCTCCTCCGTTGGGACTCTTGTCCTCCACAAGGTGCCGCTGCAGGGCCTCTTCACAGCTGTCCCCCTGCTTCACCACCCACAGCTGTGGAGAGGACACACACGTACGCACGCACACACACACACACACACACACACACACACACACACACACACACACACACACACACACACACACACACACACACACACTCTAAATCACTGTCTGTTGTGACATTAGGTGAAAACAAAAGAAACACTGAAAACACGATTGGATTAATTTCGACCATCAAGAATTGCTGTGATTTGTTAAACTCATATTTTTAAGACTTCCGTAACTTAAAATGCACCACAATTGTTTTATTTAAAGTTGAGAAGACATTAAAAATTATAGGTTTTACAAATTGAGGCAAATTGTTCCACTGCTATGCAAGAATTTGTCATAAAATTCTTATGAAAAAATCTAGTAGTAAGTAGTAGTATAGTAGTAATTAGTATTAGTATAGTATATATGGTAATATTGCATATAGTAGTATAGTATAGTGCAGTATAGTATATTATAGTATGTTATCACTGGCAATAAGTGCAATGTATTCAGCAGCCATTCAAATCAAAGAAAACAAAGGAGTGATGCATAATCCCATAACTCTAAATCTATCCGCCTGCCCTGGCGCGGTGCCCTCGAGCAAGGCAGCCTTCCCGCAGACTCAGGAGAAGCCCCCCCAGGACACTGTTGTGGTAGTGCACCCAGACCCACCTTGCGGGTGTAAGGCGCCTGGCGGTTCAGCAGGTAGATCAGGGAGCGCAGGCTGGAGGACAGAGGGTTCTCCAGGGCAGGCGGCTTGGTCTGGTGGAGCGTGAACACGAAAAAAAAGAAAGAAAAAGAAAGAAAAGAAGAAAGAAAAAGAAGAATCAAAAAACAATTCACTTGATAACATTCGTTTCCAAACAGCCTGTGATGGATCAGTGTTCTCAGTCTTCATCCTCGATTTCTGCAGGTGCCACAAATCACATCAAAGTATTTATGTTCATTTTGAAAAGAAATGTTGTAGATATTAAACCTAATTAGTTATTTGAAATGAATTAAAACAGGTTTCTTTTAATATTGATATATTTCTATTTTGGAATATTAATGTAATGATGCTTTAATTTGCCTGCATTAGTAAATATTTATGAGGTATTCTTATGTTAATTCATTTTTGTCATCAATTAGGCCAAAGGTTAATTTAAACCAGACAGGAAGTGGCCTGGGGGGAGGAATAGTTTTCAATAAAATCTATTGTTTGTAGGATGAAACAAATAAATAGACACTAAAGAAACATATTTATTTTAATATGTGCATGTATTTATGTCTATTTATGGAAATTATTGTTGGAATTACGACTCTCCATGTCGTGACAAATGAGGATTCAGTTTGACAGTTTATTTTCCACAGTGTCTCCTCAGTGTTTGTCCTCCCACCTCCTTCCATCCCTTCTTCCCTCCCTCTCTCACCTCTCCGGAGGGCAGGGTGGAGAAGCAGCTGGTGTTGAAGACCTGGAGCAGGGCCTGTGGGGGGACCTGGCTGCCCACCCAGAGCAGCAGGGCCAGGGGTCCGCTGAGCAGGTACAGACCCCCCTGTTCCAGACTGGCGGCACTACAGCGCAGCGCCTCCGCTGGGCCTTGGGGGCCCGACGTCTGCTGCAGGAGGACAAGGTGGAGGGAAGGGAAACAGCGTCACTAGAGCTGTGTTCAACGTATTTATTTACTTTTAAACACAAATAAATACGTCGCTTTACCAAGGAACTGTGAGCTACACCGTACACCCCTTTCCTGATGATAGCTTCCATTTTTGTATTTCTAATAATGTCTCTATTTTAGGGTTTTGGAGAATCCTGACAATGTGGAGAGAAACCTTAAAATGATCTTGTCGTCCTGAACCCTAACTATAAGAAGACGTATTTTTGTCAATGTTACTTAATTTTATACTATGTAATATATAATATGTAGTGTTTTATAGTATGTAATATATAATATGTAGTATTTTATAGTATGTAATATACAATATGTAGTATTTTATGGTATGTAATATATAATATTTTATTCAGCCAAAATGTATAGTCTATAGCTCTCATGTACACACAAATGCCTCTCACATGCACACAATGTTCACATCAAATCGCACATTTATACCTTCCCCCTTATAGTTCTCCTTTATGTGCTAATTATCACCCGCCATAAGAATTCAAGCTCCAATTATTAAGTTATAACCCTGAATGTGAATTGCTGTCAAAGTTTTTCTTTAAATTTTCCCGAATCAAGGTCGCCCGCACTACGGGTGTGGTATGAGTGCGGCTATAGGTCCTGACCAGCGGGAGCAGTGTGGGGTAGAAGTGCGTGGCGATGCTCCTGCTGTCCATCCTGAGGACCTGGCACCGCAGCTGCAGCCGCTGGTGCACGGAGCTGTGCAGCCCCGGCAGCAGCACCTCGCTCTTCCTCAGGCTGTTGATGTAGACCGGCAGTGCCCGCAGGAACTGGGGGAGGACCAGCTGAACACGCACACATCCACACATCCACACATGCGCACACGCACACACACACACACACACACACACACACACACACACACACACACACACACACACACACACACACTTTATCGACCATAACATCTTTATGTGTTTAAGTGTGGAATGCTTAACTGCATACCCACTCTCCATACTCCATACTCGCGACCCCACATGGGGTCACTTAATGTGCCCACAGGGTTGTAGGACATTTCCAAAACTGACATATTGATTGATATATTTTTTCCAAAAAAAAAAAAAAAAAAAAAAAAAAAGAGGTTAAGAGGTAAGAAACATATCGTATTTTCTATATCATAAATTTGGAGGTTCCGTCATGCTCCATGATGTAATAAAAGTAGCATATGCGATATATTCATATAAACAATAAACTATTTCCAAATGTGGAATAGCTATAATCATACAATTTAATTTATGACACTCTAATTGCTGTTGCTGCAAGAATTCAGGCATTCCTGGTTCTCACCTGTCCTGTGGAGATGGAGGCAGAGCTGCAGTGTTTGCGGTAACAGGCCAGAGTCTCCGTCAGCTCCATCTGCAGCTCCTCCCTCAGCTCCTGGAGGGGGCGCTCCAACGCAGCGCAGTACACTGCACGAGCACAAAATACATTTATTCTGCTCTTTCACTATTTCATTCTCTGTGCAGTTGTAGCTCCAGGACTTTGGACTCGTAATCCCAGTGATACTTATACTATACTTGCTTCAGTAATGAGTATAAATGGTTTAAAAAAAAAGAATGAATAATCCTCCCGTGCGCAGCCGTTCCTTACTCTTCTTGCAGTAGAAGACGAGCAGCGTCTGGGCCTGGCAGTGACGGAAGGTGTCCAGCAGGTGGCGCGAGCAGCGCAGGGTGAGGGTGTGAACCCTGGTCCTCCTCTGTCCTGTGGGGCCGCTGTAGGAAGCTGCGACCTGGGGGAGGACGGAGGAGGCCGTGGGAGAACCATGACGATCGGACCCATGAGCTTAAAAATATCACTCTCTCTGCACGGCAGAGATGCCATCCTGGTGCTTTTCGCATAGTATGGTTTCAGACATACTAAAACACCTTTACACACTAATTTGGTGCACTGAATAGTATGTTCGTACGTCAGCACTGGCTCCACCCACCTGTATGACCACGCCCCTCTCCTCATCCAGAGCCTTGCTGTGTGCGAGTTCCGCAGCCAGCGTGGTCCGCTGGTCCAGCATTGCCAGGGCGACATGACTGGGCCTGTCACCGGGGATGAACAGTCCGTAACAGCCGGACACGCGTAAGTCTGAGGAAACAGGGCTTGTTGTCATCAGAGGGCGTTGCTATGACAACAATCATAATATTATACTGACGCGCGCATGCACGCGCGCACACACACACACACACACACACACACACACACACACACACACACACACACACACACACACACACACACACACACACACACACACACACACACACACACACCTTTGCTGACATGGATCCTGAGCTGAGCCTTGTAAACCGTCTCTGCCTCCAAAGTCCTCTTCAGGTCGGTGCTGAAACGCTCCCTGTCCATCTCCCCCTGCAGCGGACACAAACCAGACGTTTCAACCCAACAGCCGGACCAGTCCTCCCCAGGTCAGCAAGGTCATTGTTTTGGGTTTACGCCCTTTTTCCCCCTTCCTCCAGCCATGACCCATTACAACCTGTGCGTGGCTTCGACCCCTAATGCCGGAGCAGGGGGAGCGTCTCTCTACCTGCAGGTGGTCGTAGACGTACAGATCTCCGCCCGTCAGGTATGGGACGTGTCCCGGCCACGCCCCGCCCACGTCCTGCCGGGAGAGGACGAACAGCTCCACGCCGCAGCCCTGAACCACACACGCCTTGGCCAGAGACACCGCAGAGTCTGGAGGCTCAAAGATGGACTGGGACACAGAGAGAGCGCCAATCAGTGCCAGGTCTGAGTGTGTGTGTGTGTGTGTGTGTGTGTGTGTGTGTGTGTGTGTGTGTGTGTGTGTGTGTGTGTGTGTGTGTGTGTGTGTGTGCTTCATTACCTTTGGTTTGCTGGAACCAAAAAACCCTGAGGAACGGGTGGCTGTTGCCTGCGTTAAGGGGGCAGAGTGGAAGAGCAGCAGCTTGCCTGGACAACTCATCGCCTGAACAAACCAAAAAAATAAAGTTCCCTTGACCAATGGCGCATACATTTAAGGTACAACTCCCTGCATATTGTATATTATTCATTGATTAATTATGGTATTACTATCATCATCTTTAGTTAATAGGATACACTGAACTTTTAAATTCCAGAGCATTCTTGAAGCTATTGATTATAATAGTACCAAGTATAATAGCTTTGATCATTTTGTGAGATTTTCAACTTTATTCAAGTAGAAAGTGTTAAAACATCATTATACGGTTTCCAGAACTGCTTTCCATTTATTCTGTTAAACACTTTAAGCGAGCAAGTTTTGCCCATAAATGAAAACAGCATTCAAGATGTCAATGTTTATAATTCAATATTTAAATAAATCTTAAAATATCAAAAATATTCAAAACACAATTGTTCAATTAAAGTGAGTCAATATGAGGCACGCATGAAACCTTCTTCCTTTAAACATGGTAGTGTATGAAAAAAATACGATTAGATCCCCAGTAACTGAATTTAATTCCAAGAAGTGACCCGCATTGTGTTTATAACAAAGCAGATTTCATAAAAATCGGTTGAGAATGAAGCGAGTTACGACTTTGCAGAGAAGTCTGCGCCTCTGGATTCGCATCGTATTTGTTTACTAGTGGATCCTGAGCTTTCAACATGGCCGACGTGCAGACGCACAGCGGCGACCCAGCGGCTCATTCACCACGTGTGGGAAAGCAGCGGCAACACAGCGTCGCACCGTCAACCGGTCACTACGCTTCGGAGTAAAACAGCAGCCTCTGTTTTTATCGTCTCACTGCAGCTCTGCATCCAGATTTACGGAACTATCACTTTAATAAAGGAACGGCGGCAGCAAAACACTATGGTGGTGAAACTTCGAAATTAATCCCTGTTCACACGCCTGCCGAGGCGTACGGAGGGACCCGAACGGATCACGGATCCTCTTTGTTCCGTTACACCTTGGTATCAACAGTATGTACAGTGCTATGACCATCTGGATGCGGGGACGGTCCGCACAGCTGATGATGGTTGTGTTGTTTCGTGTAGTTTTGTGTTGTTTTGCGTAGTTTCGTGTTGTTTTGTGAGCACTCACCTGCAGAATGGAGAGTCCTGTTTTAACAGGCAGCTCGATGGGAACACCAGAGGAGGTGTCACAATCTGGACTGAACGAGGGAATGAGCTGCAACACACTAAACAGAGACGACACACTGCTCACACCAGCTTTTATTGTTCTTATTATTATTATTATTATTATTATTTATTATTATTGACTTTTTTAGCTACGCCCACGCTAACGTAAGAGGCTAGAGACAGGAAGTTGCACTGCTTCCCACTGGCATTGTTACGCTTCGGGTGTACTGCTGTTTCTGTTATTCAAAACAAAAAAAATACACTAACACACGTGTGACTACGATGTTATTTTCCCCATTTTCAACAAGGATTTAAACGTTTCTGGGCTGTATCTAAGCACAGTGAGAAGCTGCAGCAGAGTAGTAAGTTTCTCAATAGGAAAGCCTTGTTTGTAAAGGACCTGGTTTGAAAAATAGTGAACCTATCCCTCAAGCTCAGGTTATGGTGGATATCTGGATGATTAGGAACAGCCTGTGCAGGGGCTGCCGTCCCCGTTAGCCAGTGATTGTGAAAGCGGCGCAGTGCTCGTTCAGTGTCACCTGTCGACGCTGTGGATGCAGTCCTGGAGAGGCACCACCAGCCCTTCCGTCAGCGGAAGCTGGAAGTCCTCCGTCTCCGTGACGACCATCATGTGTGGGCGGGACCGGGTGGGGCCGAGGTCGTAGAGGTGGATCCTGCTGTCGTAGGTTATCAAGCCCACCCGGACGTCTGATTGGCCGCCACCGTCCTCCCTCCAACCAATCAGAGAAAAAGCTCACTGAATACGAGGGGCGAGTGACAGTGGTTCGGGAAGGGGGGAGAGAGAGAGAGAGAGAGAGAGAGAGAGAGAGAGAGAGGGAGAGAGGTTGTACCTCTTGAGAGCCGCCAGCAGGGTGCGTATCTGTCGTGTTATGAATTCCAGATGTCCTCCTCTGAGCGCTGAGGGAGAAACATCTATGGCCAGAAGCAGCACAGCGGGCTCATCCTGGGATGGAAGCAACACCAGCTTAATTCCCGTGCACACACATAGTGAAATACACACCTACGCACTAACATAAACAAACAAGGAATACTGCATCACTATTCACAAATAGATTAAGATAAATACAAATGGAAAAAGATGGATGATAGTAGATAATGAAAAATAAATACTATTCTCCACAAATCTGTATTATGATTTTTTACTTCAAAAAATTTATTTCTCCATTCAAGATATATTTCTCCACCCCAACATCCACTCCACCTGTCGTGAAAATCTTAAGAATTCTTCCCATACATACTGGGTTTAAGACAAAGTATGTAAGACAATGTATCATGATGTACAGATACAAACACTGCCATGTACAAATGCAAAGACATAGATGCACACAAACACAAAATATCTGAAATTATTAATAGTGAAAAGTATTGAAGATGAGTGTGTCGTTTATAGCAGTAACCCTCCTGAGGCACGAGACACATCATTACAACCTCACTGCAAAATATTTATTTTAAAAATATGTATATATTTTTAAATCTAACTTTGAATTTCCCAAACCTAGGCTGGATTCTACCAGATGAGAAACAGAAGACACTGTGAAACATGATGGATATTGTGTACAATTCCCTCCATCCCCCGAGTGGACTCTCACCTTGTCGTCGTGGAGGATCTCGTAGGATCCCATGCAGAGCTCAGGCCTCTGCTCTCGGTCCACACGGACGCCTTCCACTCCTTTTGTGGGCTGGTAGTGCTGCCATGGCACTGAAACAAAAACAGACTCATCTACAGACTTGTCCCTTTTCTTTGGCCTGCAGAAGCTCTGCGGTGTGGTGGTGGTGGTCTGCGGTGACTCTTTCTTCGTGGGTAGTAGTTTAGTTTAAGAAAATTCCCCATTGACTTAAAAGAAACAAAAACCCATAAAAGTGTGGACATTTTTGCAACCTTTGAGAACAAAAAAGCTTCACAGAAAACCTCATTAAATGGTGTAGGGACTGCTTAATGTGATGGGGTCTCACCGTCGCTGAGTTTCCCACAAAAGGGGCAGTGGAACCTCTGCCCACAGTCCTGCCAGCGCATCGCAGGACACATGGAGGCTCCACACGCTTCACAGCCCCTCATGCACTCTGACTCGGGGCGTGTCGGCAAGGGGCGCTGTGCGTACACACACACACACACACACACACACACACACACACACACACACACACACACACACACACACACACACACACACACACACACACACACACTTTTAAAGTGCTGCTGCTTACCTATAAAACATTACACAGCCTCACAACCTTCTTATTTATCTGACTTATGGTACCTCAAGGCTTATGCTCATGATATGCTGGCCTTTTATTGACTCTTGGGTTTGGGAACATTCTTACACCCCATTACACAAAACAACAACAGACAGTAGACAACCATTAGAAGCAGCTAATTTGGGTTTTAAGACCCTAAGAAAAAAATGATTGACTCTGTATTTCTAGTGAGAAGTTCTTATATCTCCATTGACGTCCAGTCAGTTGGAGGTTTTCTGGAGATTTTCCTCTTGTGGCCATTAGCTGAACTGCAGTTTAAAGCACTTCTGTATTTGCTTCTACACTTCAACACACTGATCAAGGAGGTTCTGAGCCATGGCGAGCACAGACCTCTCCAGCGTTGGGTCTTGCCAGGGGTGAGAGCAGCGCTCCCAGGGGAAGGTGGCTGAGCAGGGCACTCTCACCCTCACAGGGAACACAGTAGCTGATGGAGTGGACCGCTCCAGGACCGGCACAGCCTGAGGTTCAAAAACAAGACCACCGATCTCATCACAGGTCCCAGACTTACAGCTTGGAGGACACGATTGGGAAAGTTATATGATAAATGTTCAGGTCACAAGAAAAACTTTAAGAATATACCAAAAATGGAAATTCCAGCAATTTCATAACTTTAATTCAATTCTTTGCAGTTACAAACCTATTTTATGGTCTCTGGAGACATGAAACACTTATACAGACAGTAAGTGCATTCTGGCCTGATTTATTTCAAATAATGTTCTATATGATAGATCCTCACCTCTATCCTCTGTGATGCAGGAGGTGGTGGGCAGGGGAGGGAGAGGAGATCCGGGCTCCGACACGAACACCTTCCCTTCCCATTCAGCCCTGTCCTCTGCCATGACTCCGACCTGAGAGACACATAGATCAATGGATAGAATAATGGATAGATACATTGATAGATAAATGGATGGATCAATGGATAGATAAATGGATAGATCATTGGAAAGAGAGACAGAGAGAATGGAGGAAGTGAAACTGTGCCACTCTACAACGAAGAAACACAGTAGATCTAAATATGGCACCTAAAATGGGTACACACGAATATTTGGGGTAAAACGATCAAGCCGTGGCTGTGACTAAGTGACGAGCAGAGAGAAGCGATGATGTAAAGAGGAGCGATGGCGGTGGAAAGGAGGTGAGGAGCAGACTCACAGCGCTGGGCAGCAGTTTGGGGTCCAGGCCGTAGCGAGACTCCGAGCTTGGGGACTGGAAAGGAAACGCTGTTCAGTCCCAATGTGAGGAAACCCGGGATTCCATCAGAGCCGTGGCACCGTTTCACCATTCATAATAGTGACCATGACACATTACATTTAAATTACTGGACCCTTTTTTTTTCTTCTTCTCATGTAGCTACTTATGTTGTTCTGACAGCTGGGTTGTTATCCCCGTGAGATGGAAGCCTCTCTCTTCTCTGAATCTTTTTTTATTACTTCTATTCTTTTTAAAATTATTTTATTTTTTAACACACCCCTCAAAATCAACACGCCCAAATATTGACGCCCCTTGGGGTGTCAGTGATTTTCCAAACCCTGGAAATAGCGCCCGGCGAGGTATAAAATGTACAAAAACTCGTTTAGACACCGGTCCAAGACAGACCACCTTAAGGTCACCAAAAACACAGCGCTCACAGCTCGGGCCGGTTGAGAGCCTCCCCGGTCTAACCTGCGTGCCTTCAGAGGAGGGAGGAAACCAGATCACACAGCGGAGGAACATGAGCACATGACAACATGAGAACATGCAGACGGAAACCTGAGATGAAAGTCGAGTGCAGGTCTCTACCCACCGTGCCCCCTCAAGGCTTTTCAATTGTAAACACCTTGTGAACAGAGTTCCACCGGCATCACTATAACGCATAATATGGCTGCGCGATTTATCGTTATTATATTAATATTGTGATATGGGACCAGACATTATCTGTCAGTTTTTCTGAACTTAATAGACTATTCTAAATGTTTCAATCAATGCACCTTCCTGCTTGGTCATAATATCCATATTAATAATTATGGTTTTTGAAATACTTCTTGTGTGCAAATATCTCATGGAAATACCAACAGTCATCCTTGAAATATGGTCAAATTAACAGTAGCGAGGTATTTGTCCAAAATATTGTGATATTAGATTTTGCCAACATTGCCCAGCTGTCACGCAGAGGTTTATGCTGATGTGTTTTCTGTGGAAGACTAAACTACTGTCCAAAAATGCCTCTGTATTAGGACTCCTTACACCGTTTATAATTTACTGCCGGATGCTTTCCTATCTTGAGCACAGTGTGGTGAGATTCCTGTTTGCGAAAGAGGAGGTTCTATGGGGCAAAAATACAAGCGAACTGAATAAACCTATGCCATATATTTAATATTCACCTGTGTCATGGTGTTTACATCCACTGTTGAGCTGGAAGGAGGGGTACATCCGTACTCTGCACCTGAGGAAGAGAAACAAGAGTTGGAGAGTTGAGCCGAACTTTTGAATCCAAATATGGCCGCTCGTTTCAGCGTATTCAGAGCCTGTGAGTCGTAAATCAAAGTGGAAACAAACTGTAAATATGTTCTAAATGGACTTGAGGGTTTGCTTCATGAGGAGTAAAGTGCTCAATGTATTGCAATTTAAGGTTGTTTACTCATTGTCTGAGAATCAATTCAACTTAAGGTTTTGCTGGGACTGTAGCGTGTGACCTCTTGCAATGCCGGATAGTTAAAATGATTTACTGTTAATGAATGGAGGTAAAAGTTGAATAACCTTTTAATGTAAAAGAATAAAGCCCAAAGTTACTGTTGAGGATCTCTAAAGTGTTATTTAAAAAAAAAAAAAAATAAAGTAAAATCACTGTATTGCCAGGAATCTATTTGAGAATCGAGACGTCCTGGTGACAGTTAAACAGTTCTATTTCACCAGTTCGGACACTAACTCACCACTACCGTGGGGGGGAAGTGCCCACTGGGGCTGCTGCTGAATGGGGGAGGTGGGTGAAACGTAGCTCTGGGAGCATCCACCAGGAAGACTAGGGGGAGAAACACAAGGAGACGCCATATGCACACCCCCAAAAGCTGCTTCGGGAGTCCTGCTTTGGGCTCCCTGGTTTACACATGGGCCAGTCACAGGGAGGCTACTGGGCAGGTCCCTCTGCAGCGGCGACTGGGGTCCAGTGAATCTGCTCTGCTGAGGGTACAAAGGTTGAAATGGGGCTGAATTGGATTCTTGAGGTCCATGTGGCGAGCACGGTGACATGGGTTGGGGTACACCCCACTGTGGCCCATGGTGCACTAGAGCGGGAGCACATGCGTTTGGATGTACTGGTGAAATGGGTCCGTTTAGGGTCGGATTTAACCAAGTGGGCGGGGTTCCCTGGATAGAGGCGAGCGAATTGTGGGTCAAATGATGATGGACGTCCTCGGCAGGGCTCGTCTGTGGAACGACATTCAGGTTTTCGTGGGAACTGGGTATGGATTGCTGCCGGGGTGGACCAGAGGGGCAGTTTGACGGCTGGGAGTCAGCGCGAGCCCCCCGGTGGGTCGGCGAGCCCAGGTGCAGATGCCGGAGGCCGGGCACGGGGTCGCACGGGGGCTGGGGTCCTGCAGACCAGCCGTTGTGCTCCGTCCACGGATGGAAAGGCGCTTGGCTCTGATTGGAGGGGTAGCCGTCCATAGTGTCCCATAATAATGACACTCACACACTGGGTCCTGCATGGGAACACGGATAAACACAGTGTGTGAATGAGAGGGAGCATGACGTGTCGCGACCCGTGTTGGAATAATGTGCCTCATAACGGGCTGATCTAAAAAACCTCCGACAGCGGAATGTTTGGATCATCGTGGTGCCACCAGGGGCCCTCACTGAGACACTCACATAGGCCCCACTGCCTTACTGTACGGTATGTTGCATACTGTACTGCATAATGTACTGCATACTGTATCACTGTTCTGGCTTATAGCATGCTGTACTGCGTACTGTATTGCTGTGCCGTACTGTTGTATACTGTACTGTATATCTTCACACATGCTACCTCACTTTATTCACGTGCTCTTTACTGCACATATCTGTATATACATAATAGTCTATTCTAGATATATATATAAGTCTATTCCCTTTATTTCTATATTGTACCCCCACTCAGTATTACCTTTTTATATGTATTTTGTTATATTACTTACTGCATTATGTTTGAGGAATAGTTTAGTATATTCGTAATTACTTCGCTATTGTGTTAGTACTTGTTGCACATAATCTCCGGGTGCGTTGCAATGACATTTCACCCCGTATATGTATGCGCGTATGTATGTGATTAATAAACATCTTGAATCTTGAAATACCCAGACGTTCTGAAGTATTAAAAGTCAAAGTAGTTGTTCTTAACGGAGCCTATAATTCGGCTGAAAATACCGACTGCACCTGTTCTTTCTGCTGATGCAAATATATATAAATGGCCAAATGGATATGTATATACACTGTGTGTAGGAATCTCTCTATGGACAGCACTGCAACAGAGATCGCAAGTTAAATCACACCTTAGAGGTCAGAGCACAACTCAAACGACCCCCTAAATGTTTATGAAGAGAGGACTAAAGCTCATCCCCTGACCCATCGCGTGTACATCCTGTACCTTGCAGCATCACAGGGCGGCGGACGCGGCTCCCTTCTCCCGCGGCGCTCCGGCGAGGACTCCCCTGGAGGGGCTGGAACCGTGAGGAAGGCCGGCCATCCGGCAGGAGAGGAACAGCTCTTTTCGGGACGCCGAGGGGGGAAAGAACGTGAAGGAGCTCGCACAAGGCACCATCTCCCCTGGACGGCGGCGACCGCTGCCTGGACCGAGGTCCGCACCGCGCACGCGCACACCGAACCCTTTACAACTGTTTTTTTTTTTTTTGTTTGTTTGTTTTTTTTCCTGCTTATTTTTCATCTTTTCTTTTTTCAGTTGTAACAACAATATATGATACGTTAATATTTATCAAAGTAACATAATACTGACGCTTAAAAATATGAAATATAAAATATAAATAAATGTAATAAAAATTATATTTCTCTTTTTTCGACATTAAGCCAGTACTCTGTTGCTTCCTGGTTCAGGTTTTTCATTTTTAATTCGGCTGCTTTCAAACGTCAAACGTGTCGCTGTGATGACGTAATTCTCCCTTTTCCTTTTCTGTTCGTCGCGTCGGTCGCTCTTCCGCTGAACGGTATCTGGCAGCTCGCGGTGCACGGCCGCCCCCTGCTGCCTCGGAGTGAGACGCAGAGCCCGCTGCGGAGGCACGGTCAGAGAGAGCTGCCGTTTCAAATCAAACACCTCGTCACTGTCCTCGAGTACACGTCCCGTTATCTGAGCCCATTGAAGTATGTTCACTTCCAAAGTCTTCCGACTTTGACCTCACTATGCTTGAAAGCAAATGATCGAAAGTTTTGACTCTACTACGTTTCTACCACATTCATGGTACTTCCAGGTAGATGTTTTCCCACTGGTTTCAAGGAACCTCAATATTAAAAAAAATAAAAACAATAAAAAGTGAAATAGGCCGCGTTGCAGCTAAGTTTATTGCGTTCATAAACAGCATTCATAAGTGAGAACTACTCCACACTATCCCGTGTAGCTCTGAAGCAAACTATTTAGAATTATTTTAAACAGACTATGTTCAGAATAGCTCATTGCAGCTTTCTACAAGTGTCACAATCTTTGAAAATCTCATGAAGAAAAAAATACTAATTGTCGGTTTTAATTTTTAAATGTACTGCTAGGCGTCATATTTTAAAGGGGGAAGATAAATGAGAAAATCCCCATGGCTTCAAAGAATAAGACCGTAAAATAAATAAAAACCTTCAAAACAAAACAAGTTAAAACACATTTTAAAAAATTTGGTGCGTATAAAATCATCTTCACATCACCACATAAAAGGCAAAATAATCAATGGGCCCAAACAATTTAAGACCATCATCACACTCACACAATCATCCATAAAATAAATAAAACCGCACTTCATCCAGTGTCATCACATTTTCTCACACGCCATTACTGTTTCAAAGTAGAACTGGGAAACACAGAAGCTGTCAATCAAACGGCACCATGCCACTTGTTATTCCCACCATCCATTCGACATAATTTGACATTTCACTGCATATATGTATGAAAGTATGTATATGTATGTGACAAATAAACCTCTTGAATCACAGAAGACGGGGGCTGAAAAGTGTAAAAGAAAGATTCCATTTCTATATAGAACAATAATAAATAAATGATTTCTAATATTACCTTTCAGTTGGAATAGTTTTTTGTTTACATCTTTGTCGGGATAGATAGGTAACTCTAAATGCATACGCAGCCTTTAGAGGGCACTACTGAGATCCCTCGCCGCTGCTCTTGTGCAATGCATGCTGGTACATGTGGTTCTGCTGGGCGGGAGAACAGCGTCAGTACAAATGGCACCTTAGTGGTTATACTTTTATAAAACCACATAGGGTTCCATCCAGTGGCGCTTTCCTTGAACAAATAGGTCTGTTTAAGCAGTTTGACCAGTCTCTCACTGGCCTCCCAGCTTGACCAGCCTCTCACTGGCCTCCCACAGTTTCTTCGCCACCCCCGAGTCTCTGGCGAACGGACGCAGGGTGCCGGGCCGGCAGTCGGAGAAGTACCCCCCGCTGAGCCTGGCCACCTCGTCGGACACCGCGCAGTACACGACCGTCTGCGCCCCGACCTCGCACGGCACGAAGAACATCCACATGACCACCTGCATCAGCATCCGGAACAGCACAGAGTAATGGCGGGTCCAGCCGCTCTGCACAAAACCTGCGGGGGAGAGACCGGCGAGAGGAGATGTCAGGGCACCGGGAAGAATCTGGACGTAGACGTATTTTGCCACAATGAGCAAAATAAAATGACAATTTTTGCTGTATTTTTTATTTTCATACAGCCCTCCTGCTGCAATATACAAGGCCCAAAAAAAAAAAATCAAATAATGAATAAATAAATAATTAAATAAAATACAATAAAAAATGTAAAAATTGCCTCCAGCACAAAAACCAGCACTTGAATTTAGACCAAAGAGGAGTAAATGAGCAGACCGTTTTAAATTGGAGCAAGCCAGACACAAATTTACTGGTGCGTGCATTTAGTTTCGTTTAATTCAACATTAATGAAATAAAGTGAAATAAAGAAAGTCACATCACGAAACACAATTTTTATAGACTAAATTAACGTTCATCAAAAGATATAACCTAAAATGGTCACGGTAGAGGCCTGAAATATACATAAAGTTTAATTTTAAAACTATCAAGAGTTTTGGTCTGATATCATATTTTCAACAACCATAACATTGGACTATTTAACATGAGATATCTTGTGAGAAATACAAATGTTGTCACAGAAAGAAAGGGATTTTTCTCTCTGGGGCTCTCACCGGGGTGCACGGCGTAAGCGGTCACGCCCTTCCCCTCTGTGATGCGCGCCAGCTCCTGGGTGAAGTAGATGTTGGCCAGCTTGCTGCGGCAGTAGGTGAAGAAGGGCAGCAGGTTGTAGTTGAGGTCCTGGAAGTCCAGCTTCTGGTACTTGTAGTTGGAGCAGGTTAGGGTGACCACGCGGCTGGGAGCGCTCTCCTTCAGACAGGGAAGCAGCGTGTTGGTGAGCAGGAAGTGGCCCAGGTGGTTCACCCCGAAACACATGCTGAAGCCGTCGTCCGTCCAGTCCAGCACGCTGGGCATGCCTGGGAAGACACCGTGGACGGGGAGGAGAGGAGAGGAGAGGGGGGGGGGGGGGGGGACGGGGGGCAGCGGCATGAAGCTGTTAGCCTACTACACAAGTGTGCTTTTATTCAAAATGGTGAAAACCCTGTGACTAGTCGTGCTAATGTCATGTTAGTAGTGCAATAATCGATCTAAATCCATGTAATCACATAAACATATATGCACACACATAATGAAGAACACAACTTCATGTAGCTTCCAGTCACACACTATTATATCCTCACACAGGGTAAATTCTTTCACAAACCTTTTAGATTGTGTCCTCCCTTGGGTTCCTGCCAAAAAGCATGCCCCATCCTCAAGGCTTGCCTTATCTTGTCCTGACCAATTCTTTTCTGCACCTGTGATGTCAAGCTGACTGTATACTCTCTGTATCTGTGACGTCGACCTGACCATATATTCTCTGACTCCCTGAAAATAAACTGTTAGACTCAGAGAGCTGCTCCTTAGCACATCTCTGATCCGACCCTTGTACAAGTAAAACCAACGTCTGTCCGCCTCTTTATTTAAGACCACCGATTGACAAGCTGCAGATTAAAGCGGCCGTTTAATTTCTGTAACAGTAGCTTCATCACTAAGCCTGATACAGAGCAAGAATTGCACATTTCCTCATTGAGTACAATTTTGTTTACTTTGGGATACTCTGATGAGGGCCTCCAAATCACAGATTCCCACCTTTTTTTATTGTATATATTTATTGGCGGTTGGCAGTTGTTTCTGCCTTAATTGGTTACAGTTTCATAGTAGAGACAGCAGTTTTTATGGCAAATAAAATACAATATTATGGAATATCATGGATTTTGTTCCAATTTATACTTGAACTAACATTCATGTGTATTTTTTAACCAATATTTAACTATTAGGAAACCTATACCTGAAATCGCCCAAGGCCTGTGACCTATGACAACTCCCTTGGGGGTCTGGCACCCCTCTTTGGGAACCCCCGCTCTAAGTGTTTGGCTATCTCACCTGCATTGTTGATCAGGATGTCCAGCCTCTTCTCTTTCTGCAGGAAGCTCTTGCAGAATTCTCGGACGGAGCGCAGGTTGGCCAGGTCCAGCTCCATGTAGAGGACGTTCAGACTGTGGCTCCTGAACTTGATCTCCCTCAAGGCCTTCTCAGCCTTGCAGGCGTCCCTGCACGCAATGACGACCCGCGCGCCTCGCAGAGCCAGGGCAATGGCCGTCTCTTTACCAACGCCAGAATTTCCACCTTAAAACAAACATGGGAAATTATCACAATTCACATGATTATAACTGCATTGTAATGCTGACGTGCAGCAGTGCTAATCAAAAGAAAAAACAACATATACAGAATGTATAAAATGTGCTCTATTTACAACATCAATGAAAAGGCAGTGACAGTAAGGACGCAAGTTTTAACTGGAAATACATTTATGAAACTCGTTAATTTGAAGGTATATGCGTATGCCCAGTCAAATGGGGTTGTTGATGAAATCTTGTCTACACGATGAATAATACGTAAACAATGTATTCCTGACAACCATATAATCAATCAATATTCTGATAACCATACTTTTAGTTAGTGTTCAATTACCTATTGTTTAATTAGTATGTGTACCGTGTCGGTGTTCACAACAGAAGTGACATTGATTCGACCGGTTCGTCGTTCAGACCACATCAGCGTTTCAGCCTTGTTTACATTGTTACCCAGTGTTTGTTAGCGTTGTTACCTGTGATAAGAACCGTTTTCCCATCGAGTCGTTTCAGGTCCGTGCAGCATCGCCTCTTTTTCAACCATTTTAAAACAAAAAAGGAAACTAACGACGCGAGTATTGTGTAAAGAATATACATCTTACAGATAAATGTATAAGCATATATTATATACAACCACAGCTCCTCTGCTAGCTGTTGCTGCTGAGCGAGCCACGGCTAACGTTAGCTCGACTGCTCAGGCGGTCCTATTCCGTTGAACCATGCATTGGAATCGTGTCAAAAATCTGTTTGGGCTCAGTCCGACACCGCCCGGGGAGACTCCTGCGCCATGTTCTCATCCACGGGGAGACTCCTTCACCTGAACGTCCGTCGAATCCACTCCACGGAGATCGCCCACGAGTGCGCGTGCGCTGTTGTCGCCCTAGTCTCACGGGATTCGGGAATTGCCGGACGTCGCGCGAGAGTCCGGCGCGTCACCAGGGAGACGAGAGGAGGAACACCCCGGAGTCCAAAAAGAAACAGGAAACAGGAAACAGGAGCGTGCGAACGTTGCGAGCTGCGTTATGTCCCATGTAAACTTTAATATGACCGTTCTGCAAACGACAACAAGCTCCGAATAAGTTATAAGAGTGAAATCGCATGTGCTGCATTCCGATGGGAGTCGAGAATTCGGTCTTTCCGAGCTGGGAAATCACACTCTGAAGTGTCCTTCCGTTTCCTCATTTCGGGGGGGGGGGAAATGGACGCCCGCAGTAAACGTATGTTTGTGTGACACGTCTGTGACTTCTGCTCCACAAGCATCTGCACAAGTGTCAGAACTATAAAGTTTTTTTTCCCCCGCATCTAAGTTAAAAGCGCTCGAGGTTTTAGTTCAGATTTTTCCGAGTCTGGAGGTCTGGAACGCAGCGCGGTGCGGTTGTGGGACTTGTAGTTATTTGAGCGTCATTTATTTCGCGTGTTCTCGCGTCCCGCATCAACACCCAATTGACTCTGTCCCCCTGGAACTGATGGGGAAATGGACACGCGTTCTGTGGGCTATCTTGACATTTCACTGCATGTGCGTACGTGACGAATAAACCTCTTGAATCTGGAATCGTCGATATCGCTATGACGTCCCCGACGTCCACCTGGTCGCGGGGGTTCGTTCAGAGGTGGGAGGTTCGACTCGACCGTTTACGTTCCGTCGACGTGCTCCGTGTCCGCGGGCCGTGAAAGTACATCTATATCGTTCCGTACGAATCTTGGCGAATACATTCGGACTGTGTTTTTTGTGTGGGGGGGGGTGTTTGCCCCTGGATTTCATTGGTACTTGATTTTCGGTGTGTGAGCGGAGGGTTCACTGTGTCGCCGGAGTGACCCCCGGCGCCCGAGTCATTTCAGAAAGTCGTTCGCGCGATCGCCCAACGAGGAAACGAGCTTTTCCGACCGAATGTGACGCGGACGCTTCCCCTTTGCCCGTCACGCACATCCGACGTTTAAATGTGTAACTGGCGAGAGGTGGGCTGTGACGTCATACGGGGTGTGGCAATTCAGTGGTGTAGTTCGTAAGGTCCCGTTGGTACAGCGGCCACCTGGTCCTGGTTCCGCACAGAAGAGAACTGCAATCACAAAACAGGGAATTTACTTATTATTGTTGTTGTTTTTTTCCCCCAATAAATTATATTTAGACATGAGGGTTCGATTTAGAAAAACTATTTTCCTATTGGGATTATTTGTTATGGTCCCATCAAGAGTAACTGGTAAGTCCTATTTATTTCTTTGCAGCGAATAAAAAAGTGGCTTCATGTTGCTGTTCATATTGGAATTGTTGGGCAAGCACTTCTTCTATTCTAACATCTACAGTAGTGGTTGTCTGTTATCTGCCTTTTTACGCATCCATGACGTCATAAATCGGAGGTCTCATAATAATAATATATATAATATAATAATATATATAATCAGATAATATACTGATACATGCGGCCCGCAAATAACCTCTTCAAATCACGACGCTTAAGTAATCCACACAAATGTACTTCATGTTTTCAAAGCATGAAACACAATTCAATAGATCACAAGGGAGATATTTCTAGCACAAAACAAAGCGAACAGGTCGGGTTTCCCTCGAAGTGGCCCCCAGGTCGTTTGTGGCCCCGAGTGGTACTTATCAATATCTCGACCCAGGATCTTGATCGATTACGCAAAACTGATTTTGAATTTGGATCTTAAACCGCCGTCCGTCCGTTGCTTTAATATTTCTTAAAATGTCTGTATCTGCCCGTGTGTGCCCGTGTGTTAGTATGAGAACAGGTCTCCTTTGCAAAAGACCCTGATCTCGATGGAACTTTGCCCGAATCAATAACAACGATGACATTACGTGGCGTCCTCGATCAGACACTTTGGTCTGAAGTACACCTGTCACCGTATCAAACCGACTGCGTGTCACGGTCAGCGCGGACCATTCTCTAGAAACGGGCAGGGGGCGTCCTGGTGGCTCAGCCAGGTGAGCAGGTAGAACCGGTGGAGTTAAGGGAGGTTTTTTCCATTTAAATAGAAGACGGTGGAGGGGAAAGAGACGCTCGCGGGGTAGACGGGTCGGTGCCAGCGGGGTGAGGGTGAGGTCTGAACGGATGGGACCCGGCAGCGATGCGGTTGGGGCGGGCGGGCGGAGGTGGGGAAGACGGTAACGCCGACAACCTCTTTGCCCCGCCAGGCGAGACGTGCCGGCTCCGGTGTGGCTCCGCGTCGCCCTCGGGTGGATGCTCCTGCCGCGCCGCCTGCGTGTCCCTGCAGAGCTGCTGCGAGGACTACGGCCGCTTCTGCCTCCAGGTGCTCCCCTCCTCCAGCTCCATGCTGGGGGGCCGCGCCCTGGGCATCCTCAACGTGGCCTTCCGTCCTGGGCAGAGCCTCCTCTGCAGGTCTGTGCTGAGGATGAGTGCGTCGTGTGCTTTTTTCAAAAAAACCTTTTCATACATTTGAAGGATGGAATTGAACTGGGAACTGTTGATAAAATTGAACCATCTGTTCAAAACGAAACTGTAATGTCCCCGCTGTCTCCCTCCTGTCTCAACAAATCACAGTTAATTCTTCAATTCCCCAGTAGTCATGGATATTACACATCTTTTATTCAGCTAGTCGGTGAAGTTGTAATATGTTTGTTGTTCATAGATTAATGGAAGAAATACCTGAATGGCTTAAGGTAATTCAACAACCCTAACAAACCTATAACTATGCTGAAACAGTATAAAGACTATAAAACTGAAGAAAATAATGAGCAAAAATGTATTTGCTCATGTCAAACTACTACATTTTTTGTAATTGGTTGAGATATTTTCTAGGTTTTTCATTGAGTGAAGTGCAGCTTTGGGGTTAAAAAAAAAAAAAAAAGAGAGAACAAAGCTACATGTTGAAATGTGCTGAAAAACAGGTTGAAAATCTGGCCCCAGACAGATTGCAGATGCCACGCCCTAGACTGTTATGATAAAGTTCATCTCTTGCACTGACCCCACGCCGCATTCCAAACGCTCTGCTTCCATCCTTCGGTCATAGGGCTGGACAGCATGAAACAATGAATTATCACGTCAGTACAATATAAATATACAGCACCGTCTGTTGTAGAATCCATGCTTCACTACACTGAGCCATATGGTAGTTGAGAGAAAGTCTTTTCCAGGTAAAAGTCATATAGTGAGCCACTCTCCTTGTTTTCATTTTGGGCTACTACAATATGATGATAGAGGACCACTCATGAACTGAACAGTGATATGGATTTTTATCCTCCACCATGTCGTCAAAATGGTTCTCAGTTTGATTTAACCCTTAGAGAAGATCTGCCCGAGCTAACGTCAGCCAGGGCGGTGCTGCTACACCGCGTTAGAAGAGGTGGAGACGTGTACGAAACAAATGTCAAGGAGTGTACGTACTTTGCCGCCCTGTTTTAGGTTCAACGGTGAGATCGACGTCCCGGGTGTTGTGGATGCTGAGGGGCGCGGCCACTGTGTCTCGCCTCTGCTGCACCAGACCGGGTGGGTGCCCTTCCAGGTCTCTACGGACGGGACACATTTTGATCGAGCCGGAGAGTATTTGTCGGGTGAGCAGGACATTTCCACTAGACCTGTGATGTGATGCGTCTGGTGGGTTCTAACAGTTTCACCCGCTCCTGTCCCCTCCCCTCCGTCCTCCCTGAAGTCCTCCCCGGCAAGCTGGAGCCGTCCCTCAGAGTCTCCCTAGTGAACTCCACCCGGTGGCAGTATTACGGAACGCCCGGCACGGCCGGAGCGCTGTGGATGGCGTGGAACGTCTCCGCCCTGGGAGCGGACTCGGTCAACGTGGAGCTGTGGGGCTACCGGGAGGCGGGCGGGGCGGCGGCCACGGAGGGAGTGGGGTGGACCTACCTGTACTCGCTGGGGAGGGGGCTGCCCAACAGAGGGACCTTCAACTTCGTCCCCAGAGCCGCAGAGCCGGCGCACTCCAGATGGGAGCTCGGCAGCATCCGGGTCAGTGCCGGCGCCGCGTCAGAGGGAGCGAGGTATTCCTTGTCAGCAATTTAAGTCCCAAAAGGTTCATATTCATTTTACACTTTGCATGTTTATCTCCGGTTAAAGGGTAGAACGTACACACCATACTTATTGCTTCCACTGATTGAGTTTTGCAGTTGACCAAAACACATTTAGGAATTATTAGCCAGGTGGGAGATAAGTCAAAGCTTATGATGTTGTTTTCTGGACACAGGGATGTCCAGGCGCTGTGGAGCGACACCCACGCCTTAGCCTGGCACATGGAGCAGGCCTTTAGAGACAACTCTGCAGCCTGGGCGGAGAACAGGTGTCTGGAGTGGGACGCGCGGGAGAAGAGCCTCCCAAACTTCCTGGGGGAGATCATGGACTGTCCTTGTACTTTGGCCCAAGCCCGGGCGGACACGGGGAGGTTTTATGCAAGTTCCCCAGACCTAAAACACCACCTCTCAGCTGTCTAAATGTGTAGCTCTGTCATTTAGAGTGGCGGTTCTCAACAAGGGGGCCGGGTACCCCCAGGGGCCCCTCAAGAGGTTCCAGTCGGTCCTCAGCAAAATGATTAATACAGTAGTTAAACTTGACCGATATTAAATGTACAAGATGTTAGCACCGCCAGAGAATGTGCAATAATAACGTTTGGATCCTGCTCCCTCTATTCTCCATGCTTTTTCAGACTGATCATGGTTGTGACATTGAGAAGGGCAGTGTGTGCACCTATCACCCCGGGAGCGTGCACTGCGTGAGGGCAATCCAGGCCAGGTAAGGACGCAGGAAAAAGTCTATAATGAAATATTTTTACATTTCCTATAAGAATACCGTACTGTATACGTTTCCCGTCACCCTCTCCAGTCCACAGTATGGATCGGGGCAGCAGTGTTGTTACGATAGCTCGGGGGCCCAGGTTCTGACCGGGGATTCGACCGGCGGCAGCACCCCGGACAGAGCTCACGCCTGGGGCTCGCCCCCGTACAGAGAGCCCCCTCGGGTCCCGGGACTCTCGCACTGGATCCACGACGTCATGAGCTTCTACTACTGCTGCCTGTGGTCCCCTCTCTGCCACGTCTACCTCAGACTCCGGCCCTCAAGTGGCTGCAAGTCCTACCGACCGCCTAGAGCCGGTGAGAAGATACTGATGCTATATACTGTACTACTATACTACCATACAACACTACTACCATACTGCTCTACTACTCCCTACTACCATACTACTCTACTATACTACTACAATACTGCTCTACTACTATACTACCATACTGCTCTACTACTATACTACCATACTACTCTACGACTCAACAACCATACAACTCTACTACTTTGCTACTCTGCGCCTCTACTATCATACTACTCTACTACTACCATACTACTCTACTACCATACTACTCTACGACTTTACAACCATACTACTCTACTACTATGCTTCTCTGCACCTCTACTACCATAATATACTACTTTAGTACCATACTACTCTGCTACTATGCTACTACTATACTACCATACTACTCTTCAATACTACTACCATAATACAATACTACTATACTACCATACTACTCTTCAATACTACTACCATTATACAATACTACTATACTACCATACTATAATATCGAGCAAAAATGCACAAAACAAATGTTTGAGGGAACAGTCTTTACTAAAGTAGATATTATGCGTCGATCGCATTGACTGAAACCGACGAGCTTGTTGCCAAAAAGTGTTGAGATGTGAAGGCGTGGTTTCCAGGCGCCGTCCTCGGCGGCCCTCACTTTGTGACGTTCGACGGGCTCCGCTACACCTTCAACGGCAGAGGAGAGTACGACCTGGTGCAGGCACCGCGCCGGGGGCTGAGCGTCCAGGCCAGGACGGAGCAGGTGGCACTGAACAACGGTGAGTTCCCTCCTGGAGGACAGCCTCCGTGGCCCCTCCTCTCATCCTAACCTCTGGCCTTCTTCCTCCCGCCGGGCGGCGCCGTGTGCGCAGTGTGTGCGCTTTTGTTTGTGTGCACAAAAGAGAATGTTGTATATGTACGGAAATACTCAAACAAATTGATTGAAACAAAAAAAAAAAAAAAAAAAATGGACCTAAAAAGATCAAAGTCATGCAAAATGATTGATTTGATCTTTTCTTTGTTCATTTATTAATTTTCTATTTATTTTTTTTCCTCTGAGCAAGTGGAAAAACGTCAATGCCTTGAAAAAAAATTGTGCTCATTCCCCTTGAAGGTCACTTTCTTTGTTTGGTTAATTTTTTTCTCACGCTAAATGTCAGGTTCTCTGTAAATGTTCTGTGGGTTTTCTATTAACTACAGCGGTGCGGGAGGCTTGCAGCTTCAGGGGTTTGTCTGATGTCACCGGAATAAACCTGTAAGTAGAAGTAAGACCTCCCGCACCGGGAGCCAATTCGGGCCGGGATCGATTTAGCGCCGGGAAATGATTGGTTTAGTCACCTCCATCCCCTCCTTCCTATCCGTGTGGAGCTGTAAGACACGGATCGTTCGTCCGTTGATGGAGATTAAAGCCAAAGCCCTTGTACACGGGGGCGCCGGCGACGCCAAAAGGAGTTTGTCAGCCGGGTCGTCTTCAGCAATTGAGATAGGACTGAGAGGCTCATCTAAACGGTGCCTTGTTGTTGTATGTTATTATGGTCTGTTCAGGTTCCTTGGCCAGCGCCACGCGGCTGTCCTCCGTCGCCGTGAAGGAGAATTCCTCCGACGCCGTTGAGGTTCGCCTCGCGCGGCGCGGGGACCGGCTGCAGGTCCTGAGGAACCAGAAGGTTCTTTCCTTCGGTGAACAACGCTGGGTGGACCTGCGCGGTGAGAGGCGGAGGCAGGGCGGAGCCCGCTGTGCGTGGGGGTGTTCAAACCCACGTGGACGTTCACAACGGTGAAATCGTCGCCTGTTGAAACAGCTCAGATCAATCAGATTCCCCCCTTTAGTCTTGTGATGGTGTGTTGAGTGTAATTCTTAAACAGCGTATTTTTCACCCCCGGCCTTATTCGAGAGGAGTGTTGGTTTCCATTGTTTCTGACTGTTCATAGCACAAATCACTGAAGGATTTAGAAAAACTTACCACTCTGCTGCGCCTTCTCACTGTGATTAAACGCAGTCCAATGGGGCAAACCCTGTTAAAAAAAAAATAAATAAAATATATATATATATATATATATATATATATATATATATATATGAACTTTTGAAAATATATGACAATATGAAAGTTGAAAATAAAAAATAGTCTAGTGGCTCCAAATCATGACCCACTTGAAAATCTCCAAAATGTTTACGTGGCTCATCTGACCCCAAGCGACACAGAAACAGCATTTTAATGATCTGAGGGGTGGTTCCTATCCACTGGCCTATCACAGTGGTGATGTATTTTTTCAACGTTTTAAAGGAGAATATTAGTGAAACACGATGTTAAATATTTTGAAAAAAATATGAAATGAGTAACAACATTATTATTATTATTATTATTATCATTATTATTATTATTATTATTATTATTATTATTATTATTATTATGTTTTGTCGCTCTGGTCTCTTCAATGCGACCCAACGTCCCGTCTGTAAACCCACCTTTCCTTTCCAGGGGCGTTCGTCTTCTCACCCACTCCCCAAAAAGTGACGGTCATGTTGTCGTCGGGGGTCGGGGTGGAGGCACGCGCGCGGGAAGACGGCATGGCCATGACGGTGCTGCTCCCGACCGACTTCGCCAACCACACCCGGGGACTGCTGGGCCAGATGAACTCTGACCCCTCGGACGACCTCCTGACCGGCCGGGGAGAGGTTGTGCCCTCGGTCGCTGCCACGCCCGAAGACATCTTCGGGTTCGGAACGAGCTGTGAGTCTGAAGCCCACGTGCCAGTACAGACTCCTTTATGTTTGGCGTGGGTGAATGGAGTAATTCTTTGGACGTCTTATTGTCTTCATTATCAGCCGTCACTGAGGCCGCTTCAAGTGAAGACGCTAACCGATATCATTTTCATCCTACATTTGTTTTTAAGTTTCCCCAATTGAATTGCCCACTTTCAGAGACAGATCCACAAACTGGTTGACAACACAATGAATATTTACAGATCAACAAGACGCGAAGCATCTGAAAGGTCCGAGAAGACAAAGTAGGACTTCAAAGAAACAACGAGAATAAAAATAAAAACGGGGATAAAACAGGAGAAATACGTACATGAAAGGAATCTAAAAAGCTGTGAACAAGACCTTATATAAAACAAAAACTTTTTAAGAAGTGATGCGAGCCTCATTCGGCTCAAAAAGACTTGTGGGCATAAGTGGTTGCCATAGCAACTGTCTGATTTCGCTTTATAAAAGAATACCAGACAGTTCTTTTTTTTCCGTACGAGAAGAAGGTGAGGTTGAATGGAGCGGAGCGCCAAGATGCTTTCATGACTCCCGTCATTTCCAAAATGACATTTTCAGAATGCGAGGTAACTTTTTATTTTAATTAGGGTCTTAAATTTTTTCACAAAAATTCACTAAATTCTGTACACATGTGTAACATCACTTGACTTAAAAAAAAAAAATTCTATTGGCGCCATGACCTAAACCCAACAGGAAGTTGGCCATATTTAATTAAAGGTGCCATTTTAGTCACTTTTTGGTTATTCTTATGCTTCTCTCGTAAACTCCTCCCCGGAGATTTATCAGATTGCCTTCAGACTTGCATCCCACCGACGCTTGCACGTAGAGGACCCGGTCATCGCTGCTTGCTGCTTTAAATACATTGAAAACTACTCATATGATGAAGATTATTTGATGCGCATGCATGTATTCAAGATTCAACATTCAATTCAAGAGGTTTATTTGTCACATACATATACATACTTTCATACATATATACTTTTATACATATATACTTTCATACATATACATACTTTCATACATATATACTTTTATACATATATACTTTCATACATATACATACTTTCATACATATATACTTTCATACACATATACTTTCATACATATACATACTTTCGTACATATACATACTTTCATACATATATACTTTCATACATATATACATACTTTCATACATATACATAACTTTCATACATAAACATACTTTCATATACATATATATACTTTCATACATATACCTGCTTTCATACATATATATACTTTAATACATATATACTTTCATATATATATATATACTTTCATACATATACATACTTTCATACATTTATGCAGTGAAATGTCTTTGCAACGCACCCAGAGATTATGCATAATAGTTACTAAACCGAACATAATAGCTAACCTAATTTCTACCTCGCTAACTAACTGAAACTAACTGATTCTTAAAACGTAATGCAGTTAGTGAAAAGAATCATATAAATCAAATAAATATATAAACATAAAAATAAAATAACACCTTCATTTCTTAATTCATTTGTGGGGCAAAATTGTTTTGTGAGGAGGCCTTATTTTGTCCAGGGGCCACCAGCTGCCAATCATACAACAAAGTAAAACTCATCCCATGATAGATATATTACATACTGTAGGTACATTAGCTTTCATAGAAATATTGAAAATAAATCATAATTCATTTTTCTTGTTACAGCGTGCCTCATGCCTCATGCCTGCGCTTTTTCCTTCAAACTTTCCTTATCTGTGTTGGTGCCTGCCGTCTTGGAAACAAAGTCCAAAATTTCTGCCGGCCAACTGTTATTTTTGTTGTGTTATTTATTTCCTGCAATCAGTAACTCAGCGGCGTCTCATCTCCATTTCTTCTGCTGTCGGCAGGGAGGATATCCAAGGAGACGTCCCTTTTCACGTATGACTCACAGTATCTTCTGGACACCTACCACCGGCGGCCAGCGCACGACCCCGTCTTCCACCCTGCGTTTGGCCCCCCAGAGGGCCGCGACGACCCCCTGGTGGCGGCCATCTTGTCGATGTGCTACGGAGACGGAGCAGCGTTCTGTAAATACGAAACCCTGACCAGCCGCAGCCTGGCCACGGGAAACGCCACCATGAGGGCCTACAGGAGCCACCGGGCCCTCGTGCAGGACCTGCAGCCGGGTACGGCGGGGTGGCCACCCTGAGAAAGTTGTCATCATAATTCTGAATATTTGTGCATTTATTCATCGGCTGTACCCGCCTCAACACGGATCTCGTCCCCCTCCAGTGGTGTCCTGCGGGTGGCTGCCCGCGCCGAGCCACGGCAAGAAGAACGGGACGCGCTACACGCAGGGACAAACGCTGTGGTTCTCCTGCGACGGAGGTTTCCTGCTGTACGGCTCCACCCGGCGCTCCTGTCAGGAGAACGGGACGTGGACCGGGGAGCAGACCTACTGTCTGCGAGGTTGGTCGTAAATATCTAGTCGCCGAGATAACCTGAGACATTCGGCTACAATTCTGAAGGATCCCCGAATAAATACTTAGAGTAGCCCTGCTACCGACCACTGAGGGCTGTGAAACGAAAGCCCTAGAACTATCAACATGGTGGTTCCTCTGATCCGCTAAGTGTTTAATGATTTAATCCCCCCCCCCCCTTATTCCCTCTCTTGGTTGCATTCGGTGGATCTCACAACCGGATCACATGTTTCACATTCACTGCAGTTTATAATAGGGTCCTTTAATGAAATACCTCTTGAGGTCTCGTGTTTTAGCCAGACACTTTGAAAGCAGGGATTCCACTTTGCTCTGAGTCGCTCGGGCGGAGTCGCAAAGCCCTAAAAGCCCCGACTGGGATTGGCGTGGACTGGGGTTTGTCAAATGGGAACCACCTGGGTTCCCTGGAAAGGTTCAGTTCGCTGTCCCTCCTCCGTAGGCTCTCAATGGACTCTGGGAAGCGCAGGTCTCAGATGTGACCACAGGGTGGCGCTGTTTCCCAGCAGATGTTCCTCAGGTGGGCGGTTCCCTCATTCTGTTGTGGTTCTGAGTTTGTTGTTGTTTTGTTGAGTTTCCATCCAAATGCAAATGGGCTTTTAAACCAACGTTAGCAGTTTGGCTATAAATTAAAAGTGGATGAGCTGATTAGATTACAGTTTAATTAGAATTTAATGAATTAGAATTGTATTATAGATTAGAAAATATTACATAATTAGGTTAATTAGAATATATTTTTATGTTCAAACGTGAATGTCAATAGATGGTTAATCACAATTACATCGCAATTACCAACTAAAATCCCACGACAGCCTTACACTCCATCCATATTAAAATCTTGTTGAAGTGAATCTAGTTTAAATTAGAGTTATGCTTTTGTGTTGAATGGAGGGAAAAAAAAAAAACCCAAAAAAAAGCAGGAATGATACCTGAAAGAAACTCCATACCACCACGGAGGAGCCTCGCTCAATGAGCAGGAGGACGGAGGAGGCCTTGACTCCGCCCTTGACTCCATCCTCACCTTCAGCCCCTCGCGGCTGCAGCCACGTCCTGCGCGTTTGTCTGGTTGGTGCCACAAAACGGAGACTCACCCCCCCGACGGACATCTGGGACGGAGGCAACGCCGCCGGGTGCGGAGCCCGCGGACGTACCTGCCTGGCAGGGCCTCTGCGCAGGCTCTCAGATGAACGGCGGTTAATAAGACGGGCTGTTCTTCTTTCAAGTCACTTTTTTTTTTTAAATGTGACATTTCAAAGGCCTTCCTCCGGGCCCTGAGAGCCCGGTCGCTCCGCATGTGAAGGAAGCCCACTCCAGAGTTAAATGCCGTATCGCTTGTTTCTGACACGCTGCAGAGGCTCAGATCCGTGTGCTAATTTCACATTATGCGGTGGTTGGAGAAGCGCTGCCTTTGTGCTGTTTAACAAGACAAGCATGTTTTTGGGCTCAGACAGAACGGCACGCAGGCTCCAACTTCTGGAATCTTACACAAACGGCCGTGGCTGCGATGGCATGCCTGTGCGGTGCAGCTCAGCGGCGTGTGCTCTGTGGTCATACGTAGTTTGTTTTTCAACGAGTATGAAAATGCGGGTCACGAGACGGGTGTGCGCGAAATGTGCGTCACAACAGCGGGATGAAGAATTGCGACATGAAGTGATTGTGAACCGTCAGTTTTGGAAGAAACTTTGCTGCGTTGTGGGCGAGTGAACGTGGTAAAACTGATAAAAAATAAAAATAAACATTGAATGACGAGAGGTCGAAAATATTGACCCCGCCCGCGCCGCGGCGCAGACCAGGGGTCCTCAACCTGCAGCCCGGGGTGGGCGGAGGTAGCTGGCAACATGATTGATACTTAAACGTCACCGTTTTTTCATTTCCGCGACGTTAGAGAGCGTGCAAACACCGCTTCGCTGCTAGTTACGCAGACACGAAACCATAAAAGTATTTTTTTTCGACATTCCTGAATGGCCGCGCAGTGTCCGGGGGGAGGGGTTTCACAAGCGCCGCGTTTCGCGTTGAAATCAACGCTCTCGTCCTCGCCCCCGGACCAGCCCCTGGGGGGAGCAAATGGAAGAAGAACCCTGAGAGGGAGCCGCAGAGCGAGGACGGCGACGCAAAGAGGTTCGAGGAGTTCGACGCCGAGCCCCGCCTCCAGTCGCACCTGGCGACCCCCCGGGGACACGCCCGGCGGAGGGCTCCCTCCTGTCGGAGCCGCCCACGGCCGCATCGGTCTCGCACGACCGCCGCGGGGGGGGAGTGAAAGTCCCCCCCCGCGGGAGTGAAAGTCCCTGGCGGTGCGCCTGCGCGGGAGAACGGCGTAACTCGGACGTCGCGCAAGAGGATTGAGGAAGTTCTCTGCGGGCGAGACCAGACAGGAAGTCCTGGGAAGGTGGGTTCGTTTGGAGCCGCTGTGACAGGGAGCGGAGGCGGGATCTGAAAAATAGGGAGCCTGGCAGCGGAATGAAAGGCTTGCGCTCCTCCTAATGCCGCTGGTGTATTAATAGTATCGCTACGCAGAGGAGAAGAAAGAGATTAAGGGAAAGGTGACAGCCCATGATGGAGCGAAAGGAGCGAGAGAGAGAAACAGAGAGAGAGGGAGAGAAACAGAGAAACAGAGAGAGAGGGAGAGAAACAGAGAAACAGAGGGGGGGAGGGATAGAGAGATCCTCTGAGGCTTGTTCTAACGCCCTCGAGATGAGACGGGGGTGGAGGGCTTGTTCCGGGCGTCCGGTCAGCGAGTGTGGCAGGGTCGCCGGGCGGGAAGGTCCACTGCGCAAGGGCGTCCGCACCGCCCGCTCCCTTCTGTTCCGCCCTCCTCCTCCGCCTTTTGCTGTCTTTTCATCTTTTTGGAGGAAAAAAAAAAAAAAAAAGATATATCTTTTCTCTTACACCAGCACCGCCCTGCAAAGTCCCTGGAGTGCGAGCTGACGGGGACAAAGACGGCATTAAAAGTAATGGCAAAGAATCTGTGTTTTTCTACTTTCTTTCTTTTTTCTCTTTCTTTTTTTCTTTCTTTCTTTCTTTTGAACGGCTTCTGTCCGAGTCAACACACCCAGCAACCATCAATTGTGTACGAGGTGTAACTCATGTTAAAACCCTAATTTGATCTTTCCAAGTGTCCTGCAACACAGACAGCAGCTAAGCGTGTGGGCTGGACCCCTAACAACAATAATAATAATAATAATAATAATAATAATAACAATAATATTCATTATTATTATTTTTTATATTTTTTTATAATAATCATTTTTTTATTTTTAATCTCGTTGGCGTTTTTCAGGCTAAAAGTATCTGGAACACAACAACCGCAGTAGACACAGACATGGTTGAGGTCTCGTTAGAACCGGGACGTTTTGGACGTCTTGTCGTCGAGTTTGATGAATATCGATGTACCTTTGGAGCAGGAATTAGTGAAAAACGGTTGTGATTTTACCAGAAGTAGAGGAATGTTGAGACAATTTGATTCGTTTCAGGAGCGGGGCGTTTTGTGACATCATCATCCAAAGTTTTCTACACGTAGACAGACAACTTGAGCCGATGCTGCGTTTAAAAGAACTCGGAAAATGGTAACTTGTTCTGCGTTTCACAAAACCCCAAAAACTAGAATCTGTCACAGAAGGCGTTTTCGCTTTGGAGGAACCGTCGCTTTCTTTTGTTTCCGCACTGCATGATCCAGGAACCATCGTAATTTTTAAAACACAGGATTTGAGGGACATTTAAACTCAGCCGCACAAGAGGAACATTCTGTGACGTAAGTCCACGGTGATTGTAAAAAAACACATGACAAATAAGATGCTTCATTGAAAATAAACATTTCTTTATTTATACACAATTGAGTTCCAAAAAATGACGTTAACGTAAAAAAAGAAAAACGGCAACCTCGCAGTGGACAGAGCGGACTTGGATCACGGCAGGTTTTCCTCAGTGCGACCCGACCAAGTCAATAAAGGAGTGGACAGAACATCCATCCGTAGATGTTTAGTCACACTCGTGTTAAAGAAAAGACAAATCTCAAACAAATCTCAGAACGCCTTGAAAAAAAGTTATGAAATGAGTGAAGCAAACTACGCAGCTTTCAATGTAAACTTGGAAAATTGTAACTCGTTCTGCGTTTCACAGAACCCGGAAAACTGTAATCGTGCCTTACACGACTGAACTGGACCCTGTGTATTGCTGCCTGCGGCTATATTTATTATTATTATTATTATTATTATTATTATTATAGGACAGGACAGCGCTGCTGAGCTGTGGAGGCAGACAGGATGTTTGTGTTTTTTTGTCTTTTGCGACGCACTGAACTTGCGTACGCAGCGTTAGGGCCCGGCATTATCGCCCCTTAAGCCGCAGGGGGCCGGTCAGTCCAACACTCCGCCTCTGCAATGTGTCTGCTGATGTGTGAGGCTGCGTAACGCAAATGTCTTCCATGCCTCTTAATCGACTTGGCTGAATACATACACGCACTCATTCGTACGAATTACATAACTATATACCAGACAAGCACACACACACTACACACACACACACGGCCCCGGCGTCCCAGACCACGGGAAAGGTTAGCCATCGAAGCTGAATCTAATTGCTTTGGACGCCTTTATCTCCCTGAGCCGCTGTGTGCAGGCTGTGTTCTCACTTTTCTGTCCCAGCGTCTGGACGATTTTCACTGACCAAGGTCAGAGGCGGAGCGGGCAAGCAGAGCGGGCAAGCAGAGCGAGCGACCCGCGCCGCGTGTACACGTACGCACCGCAGATATGCAGTACGTGGCGCATATCTGTGTATCGCCCCTCGGCGAATGAACCCCCGGGGACTGCGAGCGTCGTCGGCACGGAGCTCCGTTGTTCTGATCGACGCCGAAGATAAATTCCAGTGTCGCTTCCCCTCCGTCACATTCCGTTTACACAGACAGCGCCGAAGCCTTTCCACGGCACAAAGCGGCAAACTCCAAATGAAACCCCATTTGCTTTTGTCCCGCAACCCCTCCCCGGCTGCAGCGCGGGCTTGTGATTACTGATTGATATCTTCTGTTTGCGACGTGAATGGAGTCTGGTGATTGAAAATGGGGTGTTTTCATGAATTCAAACTAAATGGGCCCCGGAAGTTGACAGTTTTCCAAGTTTTTCGGAGAGTTTTCTGAGGACTCACCCCCCCCCCCCCCCCCAAGCTGCCACTTTACCGCTCCAGACTGGATGTGGGGCCCGGCCCTCCAGCTGCAGCGCCTACGGGGGTTAAGTAAAGTAATGAGATGGAAATGGTCATTTCAGAATGTCAACAGGGTGCTGGTGCTCGGGCGGAGGGCTTGTCCAACCCGAGCCGCCGGGTTCCTGGATCCGACAGCCGGAGACACTGGCCACATGCACCCGGACTGATTAGAACCCAGAGAGAGAGAGAGAGGGAGAGGGAGGGAGGGAGGGAGGGAGGGAGGGAGGGAGAGAGAGAGAGAGAGAGAGAGAGAGAGAGAGAGAGAGAGAGAGAGAGAGAGAGAGAGAGAGAGAGAGAGAGAGAGAGAGAGAGAGAGAGAGAGAGAGAGAGAGAGAGAGAGAGAGAGAGAGAGAGAGAGAGAGAGAGAGAGAGAGAGAGAGAGAGAGACTGACTTAACGGAACCCGAACATCCAACAGGTGCAGAAACGGCCTTCTACCTCCTTCCAGTTGTAATGTCCTTATTGTTGCGATTTATTTTCTGGGCAAACCCAGCAGAGCGGAGCAGCTTAATGCAACGTTAAAGCGGCTAAAGAAGGAGAATCATCATTTATTGATCTCACGGCTGCAATGCACATACAACACACGCGCATGGAGGTAGTGGCGACGATCTGAACACACACATCCACACACACACATGCAGGTAATGTTGAAGTGGAGAATTTTGTCCTCCGCGTTTCTCCAATCCTAGCTGTCCTTCCTCCAGGGGCAGCCAGGAGCAATTTTGCAAAGGAAAATTCTTCAACCTCACATGAAGGTGCCGAATAAAATGAGCTCAAACCCACTAACCCCTCAACAGGCGACGTGCGCCGCCTGCCACGCAGCGTGTTTGGATCCATAAGAAAGGAACCCGGACGGTGTGCGTAGCTGTACACACACACACACACACACACACACACCGGGGGACGGGGGGAACCGTACCTTCCACCGCGCTGCTCCGAGGAACATCGCGGCAAATGATGAGGAACTCTGGAGGCGTCGCGAGCGTCTCATCCTGTGTCGCCGTGTCTCCGCAGACGATAACCTGGGATATGTTCTGGGTGCGGTCGGCTCCTTGGCAACACTGATCACAATGGCTGTGATGATCAAACTTAACAACAGGAAACGAGAAAGGTACGCGCACGCACACACACACACACACGCACGCACACACACACACACACATAGAAACACATTACTGTTACGTTCATCAGCTGCTTACAGTTGGTTATTGAAACCCATGTATTCTCGCACAAAAAGTGAAATTTGCAAATCTTTTCAATTTCCAAACGTGACACTACTATACTGTACGTTATGTCCATGAAGACATGAATGTTTTAACTCACATAGTGAAGTACACTGGACTGTAGTACACACGTGTACTTTGCAGCACTGCATGCCTGACGCAGGGTGTGTTCCATGCGAACCTACATTTGCTCCGATGTGCATCATGTGACTGCAGTGGCCCTGCACCCTCACACACAATCTAAGGCAAATATATACATTTGACTTATATTCATCACAGTCATGGCTTTAAACATCGTAGAATAAGAACTTAAATGCTTTGCTTCACAAGCTGTTTGTGAGGGCAGCAAGTTGGATCCTGCTGTGAAGTTTTACTGCGTTATCAGCCACTGATGTGGCCTGGGTTTTCATTTGCCTTGATTCCAAGGCTTTCCAGCGAAGGCTCCCTCCATCACTCATCCATCACCCTTTCATGTGACAATAGATGGTGTAACGTGTTGAAAACAGAAAGCACCTGTTACCTGCAAAAGGGAATAAAGCGTCTATCGCTCGCGGCTTCTTCACGAGCTCCCTCCGCTCCTCATCCTCTCTTCAGCCAAGTGCTCTGCTGAGCCAGCATACTACAAAGACAGGAGCCATGGAGCCCACCTGGCCGCTCCACCTCCAACGTGCCCCGACGCTCCGACTGGAGCACGTACTAACGCTGGCCCATAACTCTCCCCTGTGAAGTGATCGCCTCCAGGATGCGACTCATTCCTCTGCGAGCTCCTGTCTCGCTCCTGGGCTGCAGCGCAAAATTAAAGGCCCGTTTTTTATGGGCTCGCACGCTCAAAATGGGCTTTCCCTCCGGGGCCGCAACCGTGCCGGGGACCCCAGCTGAGAGCTCTGATCACGGGAGGCCAGGTGTGGGAGAGGAGGAGTGTGAGTGTGAGTGTGAGTGAGTGTGTGTGTGTGTGTGTGTGTGTGTGTGTGTGTGTGTGTGTACGGAGGTAGAAGTCTTACAGTGTGCACCACGTCTGATCTACTTGTCTGGAGGAGAGAAGCTGTGACACAATATTACTGTGTGTGTGTGTGTGTGTGTGTGTGTGTGTGTGTGTGTGTGTGTGTGTGTGTGTGTGTGTGTGTGTGTGTGTGTGTGTGTGTGTGTGTGTGTGAAAGACACTTAGGGTACTTTCCACATCTAGAGTTACTCCGCAGGTTTCAACAGGTCTCCTGGAAGTTCACTCCTGGAGTCAGAAAGTCATTACACCAGGAGCGGGGTGTGTGTGTGTGTGTGTGTGTGTGTGTGTGTGTGTGTGTGTGTGTGTGTGTGTGTGTGTGTGTGTGTGTGTGTGTGTGTGTGTGTGTGTGTGTGTGTGTGTGTGTGTGTGTGTGTGTGTGTGTGTGTGTGTGTGTGTGTGTGTGCGCGCGTGTGCGTGCGCACCATCATGCCCACACCCCCTCCGTAGTATGACTCAGAAGGTGGGGGGGTTTCGTGTCCAAACCTGGTGCGGGGGCTCAAACCGGATGCGTCGGTTCTTTCCCATAATTCTGGAACCATCTCGGCAAGAGCTTCATCTGAGATTGCTTCAACCGATAAATTCACCCTTTGGGTAATTTCCAATTTTGATGACTTGTCGCGCCGGGCGGGCGAAGATGGAAAAATTCATCATGACGATAATCACACGATAGCAGCATGTGGTGATACAATACCTGCCCGTGTATCCCAGAACTTTATGGGAAGCGTGTGATATTAAAATGTGTAATATCAGAGGAAAAACACCAACTCAACAATGGTATTTCACAACTGTGTGAAATTTCTGAAACTAAGTTTGGTTCACATGCGTTGATGACTTTAAGCTACAAGACTGAACACAACAACTGAATACTGACATGGCAGTTAGTTGAAAATGACAAAACAAAAATGTCCATTGACGAATCCATTGGATGGAAAAAGGCGGAGGGGCCTGCACTGTTTTAGGGTGTGTTGGGATCTGTCGTCAGTCCCCTCTTATGTTCCCACTCCTGACCGCGGGATGTTCGGCCAAAACCATTCACACGGCAAGAATCTTATAATTTTTTTAAATTTATGATTTAAGATTTCAAGGTTTTGTTTAGATACTTTTTTAGTTAGGAACTAGAGAGTTTGGAGGTTTCGGTTTGAGTTTTACTCAAGGGGTAATTAAGGAATGTGTTGAGAAATCTTTCCACCATTTTTAAAATTTAATCACATTTTTTTTTTTTGTTTTTTATCAAAATAAAAGTCCTTTTTCTAATAACCAATCGACAGCAGTGCCCTCCTATTCTCACAGATCTTGGCAGTGAAAGTACGTCGATACAGAAGGGACCCCTTATGGCGATTTGTTTGGTCACGCATACCTCGTTTTTTTTTTTTGTTTTTTTTTCCTGTTTTCAGAGAGAAGCTGGAGCAGATCGAGATTCACGACGTGATGGGCTAGACGTCCGAGGAGCTTTGGGATTTCAGACGGCGGCTCTCCACCCAGCGACCTCCATATACGTGCGCTGTCTATGTCTGCTTGACGGGCACAGCTTTGCAGCGTCTCACCGCAGTTCGGGTGGAAAATGGAAAAAAAAAAAAAGAATAAATACACAAAACTAATTTGTGGGAGCTGAACATTTGGGATTCATATGTGTTGCATAGGACACAAGGTTTGCCTCGCTTTGACCTTACGACCTCGACAGGAAAACCTCAGGCGCTGGTTAGAGGGGGAGCCGCTCGCTTTTCCTCCGTTTTCCGCCTCTGTTTAGTTTGGAACGGGTCCAGGTCACGGTAATGATCCGCACTGAGGATTCGGGGAATTGAATGAAGGGAAAAACACTGTGATTGTTTTTATTTTTCCTACTTGTTTCGGATGGCTGAACGCGCTGTCCTCGCTACGGAGAGCATTGTGTAAATACGGCTGGGGAGATATCATCGGTATAATCAACGCTGCCTTCTCTCAGCGGCTCCAAAATAGGACCAGATGTGTTCGCAGTGCGGATGAACCTGATCGCGTGGAGGTTGAAAGGCCACGAACGGTTATGTCGTCCATGTGTTGAGGCCGCGCCGCGCTCGGGCTAAGTGGAGCACGGTGACGCCGACTCGGGAGCCTCAACAGACCTCACCTGAAATCCCCCCTCGTGCTGCTTTTCACGTGTTGTGTTGTGACATCTGCCCGGCAAAGCATTTTTTGATGATCGCGGAAACGTGATGTCATACCGTGAGCCGCACTCTCCTGAATTATGGAGGGGAGCAATAAATGCATTTTCAAATTCTACTTTTTGATGCAGTTTCATTTCACAACTGTGTGTGTGTGTGTGTGTGTGTGTGTGTGTGTGTGTGTGTGTGTGTGTGTGTGTGTGTGTGTGTGTGTGTGTGTGTGTGTGTGTGTGTGTGTGTGTGTGTGTGTGTGTGTGTGTGTGTGTGTGACAGGATGCATCCCCCGTTCAGACCAAAAGGAAGAAAGATGGACCCCGGCGGCGCTCCCGCAGGGTCGTCCCAGACCGTCTTCTCATGTTTCCCGGCGCTCCCCCTCCGTTTCTTTGAACTGACTCGCTCTTTTCCAAAACAAAAACCCTTTGGGGCGGCGGGGCGTCACGGAAACAGAAGACAGGGCTCCCATGTGGCCGGTCATCGGGAGTGCGAGATGGGGGTCCGGCCGGGGAGGCACTAATTGAAATAACCTGGCCCTGTTGACGGGCGGGGCTTTGAAGTGCCGCCCGCGGTGGGACGTCCTCCCGGACGCCGGCCGAGCGGCGCTGGATCCGTCGGCGCCTCTGGAGACGGTGTCGCTGCCGCTTCCTCGTCCGCCTCGGGGACCCCCGACCTCCATCCCCCCATAACACATCCGCCCCGCGTCCCGAGTGCCGCACCGCGGGGCTGCATGCCGGTGGTTCTCAACACGGGGGAACAATCCTTCAAGAGGTTCCAGGGGGCCCCCAGCCTCACTGTTGCAGAGTGTACAATAATGATTTTGGTTTTTTTTGGATGCTAGTTTCACTGTTTCCTGTCTGACTGTTGTCGACATGAGATCGTATCTGACAATAAATCTTCCCAGATTTGGGTCCCAGAGACTAAATCTTATCAGATGGGATCTGTGGTCTAATGCGGATCAAACTGAGGGTCATTGATATGAAAATTAAATTTTGAGAGTCAATGCCACACGATACGCGCTGGTACGTGTCCTGCGTGCTTCAGTATGTGCCTAAAACAACGACAGTGGTTTTTCGGATATACAATTCCACCGGCTGTAGTACATCATCCTGGTACTTTCACGTATACTATTTGGGCACACAGTTGTTTGAGACGTCCTCAACACTGGAGATAAACAGATGAACCGACGGCCGAGGTCTTGAGGCCCCGTCAGCAGAGAATTCCGCCCGCCCGGCCCTCGTCGGAGGAGCCCCCCCCTCGGAGGAGCTCTTTCTTTCCCGGCTCCGGCTCGGATGGGACCGGCCGGATAATCTCCCGACCGGCTGCGAAATGTCTTTCATGTGTCGGTCGGCGCTTACGAGGGAGGCAGCGAAGCGAGTCGCCGAGCCTGTTTGCGGAGTCAGACGCTGATTAATTGCTTACGGATGAAAGTCGAGGTTTTTCGGCCCCGTGGGGCCCCCCACCCCACCCCCCCTCCCGTCGTAAGCCTGCGATGTTTACACTCGCTTATCATCCCCGCAACCTGGTGCAATTAGCTCCGTCAAATTCAAACGGCAGTAAATAGCTGTGTGCGGCGTGGGGCCTGTTGCTGGCACACGGGTGTTTTCCTTCCTCAGATCTGCGCTGGATCCCTGGATTATGCTTCGGCAGAGCTGAGCTCCTTTGTTTTGGGTGAACTGTGTTTGTTGCAATTGGGCTCGGGGCTCGCAGGTGCGTGTCTCACCCAAACCCTTAATAACTTAATGTCCCCCGCTTGAGTCGCGCTTTAAAGCCTTCGCTCCTCGCTTGATGGCGCGCGATGAGATAAAAATCCGTCCGGGGATTCACCACGTTTGCCTTCTAGCAGCGCTTCGCAATTGGTGGGCCCCCATCCAAAAAGTAGGTGGCGGGGTCCAAAGGATCGGAATACATATTTCAAGTGTACCGAATTCACATTGTGTTCCGCTGCCGCGCGTGGCTCTCATGACCTCATATCACCCTTCAGCCAGATGAAATTCAAATTACAAATCTCTTGGGGTCGTCACTTCCCACACTCAAACTTCCCACATCAAAGCGACGGCGTTGACGTGGATGACCGAAGAAATTGATTCGGGAAAAACATTCAAACGGTTAAATTCTCAATTGTGTTTGGATGGTGACTTTAGTGACAAAGGACAAAACGAGGGCCCTGAGGCTGACGCCCGCCGGCGCTCGATGACCAATGAAGGGCTGGTGAAGTGTGATGTCATGCTCCGTCCCTGCAAAGTGTCTTTGAGGACTAAGAAAAGCCCGACACTAAATAAAGGTGTTATCGTCATCAGAGGTCGTTTTGTTTGACGGGGGTTTTTTTTCAGAGCGTTTGAATTTGTCGCCGTGGCACCCCACGAATCGCCTCACATGTTCGCTCCGCGCCGGCTCTCCGCGGTGGGAGCCCTTTTACCTCCCAACTGCTCTTGACGTTAACACTCTGTTTAACTTTATCGCTCGTGGGCCCCGCTACTAGTGTTCCCTTTTCACCCGGCCGTCGACATCACAGGCTGAACTTTTATCCCCCGAGGTTCCCTAATCCACTCACCGACCGGTGGCCGTCGGGGACCGGAGGCTCGTTTTTCACAGAGTCAGTTCTTTTTATAATGGTGCACGTCATCCTCCGGGGCCACAGAAAGAGGCAGATACCTCACTTTACTGCACCGCAGATGAGCGTAGCAGAGCAAAACAGAGCCAGCCTGCCCAGTCCGCCCTTACAGATGTTCGTCCTAAACCTACCCAACACAGGAAGCCATTAAAGCAAATCAATCAGTCGGCGCTATGGAAACCAGGGGGAACAAACCGCCACGAAAAGCCTGCGGAGGGGCACGTTGCCAGGGGAGTGAGGCGCGCTCCGTACGCCTGCACCAAATATAAATTCATTGCAGCCGCTTGGAGACGTATGTTTTCCCAAACACGGGACCCGGGTGGAAGCGTTTTTTCGCCGATCCCGGAGTGATTCAAATGCAAAGCGGCGGAGGACAAAAAGCCGCGGCGAGGGCGGAAAATAAATAAAGAAATGCGTGCGCTCGCCTTTCACTCGCCCGAAGGGGGAAGCGCCTTCAAAGCCCATTCTCATCCGGAGGAATCATTTCAGCGGCGATAATCTTCAAACGACGTTTCGCACGGATTTCCCTCGACTGAAAGGGGGAGCGCGGACCCTGGGTTTTTCCTCCCCATGCGTCGCGTGCGCAGAGCGAACTTTCACGAATGAAGATGTCGACGATGGAGGTTCCCTCCGGCGTGCCGTCATCAAGTTGTTCCCTACGGGTTGTTTATTTTGCGCTCCCATTTTTGCTCATTGGAGGAAAGGCCGGTGCCTCTGCGCGCACCTTCCTTTATTCGGTAAACCCTGCGTCACCCGCCTGGTCGCCCGCGTGCGCGCACCTGCAGTCTGCCTCCACCTGCAGCCTGCCTCCACCTGCAGCCCGCCGCCATAGCCCCGAACCTCCGCCGCGCTGCGTCACATCTCGGGTCGCACCATCTGTTTTCGCTTTAGGCCCGTGCGGTCTGCTCCGTCCGAGTCGGCGACGCGGCGGCCAAAGCAAACAGGCCCCTTCAGTCGGATAAGATCCGCTCGCCGCGCTGTGCGGTCGGGTTGCGCCGCGCCGGAAACCGACGCGGGTCATTTTAAGATTCCCCGATTCACGTCTTGAATCAGTGAACTGCGAGTCTCCCGGAGAGTTTGCAAAGTTTTTTTTCTTAAGTTTTCATGAAAGAAAAAAAAAAAAAAAAAAAAAAGACAGACTGAGATAGATGGATCAAGAGACTATAAAGGATCAACAACAAACTATTTCATGTATCCCCAGAAGGCAGAAGGTTTCCCTATCTGGCGGTGCTGGCATCCGCCCAGCACGGAGCAAATCCGTCTGGCTTTACAGAGATACCTGGAGGATGCCTTCATCTTCATATATCTGTCACCGTCAAGTTGAGTCACGGTCTAGCTTTATGATAGCACCTGTCTCGCAGCGCACATCAAAACCCCGGCGGAGCGAAAGAAAGCCTTCCAGAAGGGGCCGGGGAAGTCCCGCCAAATCCAATCCCAGAATCCCCCAAATCACGGGGAACTTTGTTGTAGCCATTAAGATAAAGCCCTGGATTCCTCCCCAGCCATTAGGTTTAATGATCTGCTTAGCGAGCCACGCTACGCCGCACTCTGCTCCGGGAGGAAAGGTGCGGCTTTGAAGGCGCTCCGCTTCTGTCTTCCCCTCGTTCCCCTCGCCGAGCGACTCGAGACGCCCGTGATCCCCGCCGACGATGAAGGGCTCTGCGGTCCACGCGCCGTGGCGTGGAGGCTCACCCGGGAGGTTTGGGCGTCTCGCGGAGCGGCGCGGGGATTTATATTATGTGTACAGTCTCATAATTCACAAACACGGCGCAGTACGCCGGCGTGCAGAGACCTCTCCTCATAGACCTGGGTTCACGTCTGCACGGGGTCTGCAGGTTCTCCCCACGTTTCCCGCCGTCACGCCTCGCTCTTGGACCCTGAACCCAAATACGCAGGTAGAGGAATGAATAAATGAACTGTGTTCTCTTAATGGGTTTTTTTTCATTTACAATTTTCTTTGATCATCTATTTTAAAACCTTCACACACAATATACCTATTTCTTCACGCTGCCTTAATAACCATCATAACTTCCTCCATAACAACCGTTACTGAGAGTAGTCCAGAGCCCGCTGCTGCTGTATTGGTACTTTGAGTAAAAACAACCTGATAACCGTCCATCCCTTTGCTGGGAAACTTAAACGCGCGGATGTGTTCCTCGCCCCGGCGCCGTCGCTCCCCTGTATTTGCCCGCTGGCCTCCGTGCCGATTTGAAACGCAGATGCACGTCCGGGGCCATCGGCCGTCTCCCGCCGTCGTTTTCCTCCGCAGCGAGTCGCGGCGAGGGAGCTCGCAGGCGTCGGTGCCCCCATCCCTGCCGGGCTCAATGGGCCCTGATGCCACGGGGCGCCGGTGCTCTCTCCGCCCTCAGATTCAGGCTGTGGCTGTGGCCTCCAATACCAAAGTTTGACACGCAAGTAGTTCAGCTCTTGGTGGTTTCTCAATCTGGGGGTTGCCCCCCCCAGTCCTTCAAGCGCTCCCATCCGGTCCCCAGAAAAAGGATTAGTCGTCAGACTTCACCGTTATTTTATTTTCAAGACAATAGCACCGCTTGAGAATGTCCAATAATCACTGTTTGGATCCTGGTTTCACTGTTATCCCCCTCAGGGGAGTGTGAACTAGATCACATCTAACAAAAGCTTACCAAAGCAGGCGCAAAATCTTACCAAATCAGTCCTGTGGGCTCACGAGTGTCACATTAAGGGTCCTCGATGCGGAAAAAGTTCACTGGGCGCTGCTTCATCCTATATAGAGGACGTCTGTCCTCCATATCTCAGCGGGGGTCCGACTTGTAGGTTGGTATGATGTTAAATGACCGGAAAAAGAAATGGGCAGTATGATCATTATAAACTATTATAAACTCTCCCCTGACCTTCAAATACACAACAAACATATATCTTGTCCACATTCTGTCTCCTGGCTGTCCTACTTCACCACACGTAACGTGCAGGTCTAGTCGCAGGTCCATCCCGCTCTTGTGTATTTTTTATGGGGGTGTTTTTGCGTCATGGCTGCGTCACGTTGCTCCGTCGGTTTCTCTTCCCAGTGTTTCTCGGTTAGCGGGCGGTGTTCAGCCCTGCTGCCCCCGACTCGGCGTCGGTGCGCTACATCGCACGGCCGACGCAGCTCGGGTCCGTGATTGTGAGTGAGTTGTGGTGGGAGTCCTGCCAAACATCAGCGGAACATCGTCGTGACGCATTAACCAGAACCATAAAACCCTAGACTTGTTCCTAAATCCTGCAGCCAGATGCCCCGTCAACGTGGGGAAGGGGAAGGCGGCGGGATCCCGGCCGCGTTTTTTATTTTTATTTTTGTTTCGGCCGCAGAAGTGTTTAGCTGCCGAGATGAAATGCGACGTCAAGGCGCGTTTCATCTCCCCCTCGTTTCGGCTCTTGTAAACAATCGCACGTCCCGCCCGGAGCGCGGATCCCTAAAGTGTGTTCCTCCTCCAAACCTCACGCCGTGCACATGGTGGACTGCGGTTCCCTCCAAGGACGCGCCGCGCTCCCCGAAACGACCAAATGAAAGGCCGCTGATCACGGAATGTTTTCGCGGTGTTTAACATGGAAAGACGGGTTTGCCCTCGACGAAAACCCCACGAGGCGCAAGCCCCCCCCCGGGAAGAACGTTACAATCAAGCTTGTTTTGGTGAAGCCACCATTTTTTTGCACTGATTTGAAGGGTTGGAAAGTTCAAACGCAAAGCCGTGCCTTCTGGGCGGCGACGCGCTCGCGACCGACAGGGAGGACCGCTTGCCGTCTGCCGGAAGCCTGCTCGACCAAATCTAGCTGCGGTCCTCTGCGCCGCCGGGACGGATTCAGAAAGGACGGCGACAACCCACCGCGAGGCTCCCCTGGTCGTATGAGTCGGAGGAGCTGCTCTTG
>NC_137203.1:3927531-3932531 GCF_960531495.2 Zeus faber
CACACACGCACACACACGCGCACCCCCACATACACGCGCACACTCACACACACACACACGCACACACACACACACACCCATACACATACACATACACACACACGAGCACACACGAGCACACTCACACTCACACGAGCACACACGAGCACACACACGAGCACACACTAGCACACACACGAGCACACACGAGCACACACACGAGCACACACACACACACACACACATACACATACACATACACACACTATGGAAACAGCTTTTGTGTGGGCAGTGGGTGAACGGTCGTTTGAATCGGATCTCTGGCAGAATTTCCCGGCACGCGCCGTCAATTGATAGTTTTCGCATCCCCAAGCGATACAGGCGGCACATCTCTGGGATGTACACCGCACTCTGAGGACGTGGTGGCGCTGGAAAGCGTCCCCTCCGCGGTGTGTACATTGCTTTAGATTTTGAGGGATACAATTTCTCATCCTCCTCCGCCCGCGTCGCCCTCAATCTGCCGTTTTCAGCCTCGGCCTGCGAGTGGAGGTGGATTGATTATTCCTCCGTCGATCCCTCTCTTCTCCGCAGCCGCTCCGGTCCCCGGCTGTGATAATAGAGTCTCTCCCCGGAGGCCGCGGTCGTCGCATCCCCGCAAAGGCCACACGTCGCGGCGGATTACTTTTCCCGGCGCGCCCCGTCTCCAAACCCTTCGCTTTTTCCGGGAAAAAAAAAAAAAAAAAAAAAAAGACAAACATTGTCAACTCTCTCTCTCTCTCTCTCTCAAGGCTCTCCCGCTCTCGGGATCATAACGAGCCTTTAATTTCGAGGCCCCCTTAGGTCGGCGCAGGGCGCGGTGATTTTCAGGACGCTGGAACCGCACCACGGGGGGGGGGGCGCTGTTTCTCCTCCTCCGGGGTCCGAAGAAAACCCACCTCCGACGGGAAGCGGCCGAAGCTGCGTGCACCCGTTTCCATCCTGTTAAAGTGTTAACGGGGCCGAGGTCCTCACACGCGTGACCCGCAGATGTGTGGAGCTCCTGACCCACGGAACTTGAGTTGTATGACCAGGGCTAACGGGACATAGTGTCCAAAAACCAGATGTGTTCGCCTGCACACATGACGCAAGGCCCTGAAATGGGGAGAAAACATATTTTTTTTGTTTTTCATGAATATGTCGTTATTTGTAGCTTGAATGTTATTCTCCCTTGTAAGTCGCTTTGGATAAAAGTGTCTGCTAAATGACTAAATGTAATGTCATGTAATTTCAAATGTGTAGCCATGCAATGTAAACACCAGGAAGACGCAGAGAAACGTCTCCTTCTAATGGATGAAGCATCGGTTACAGAATATACACATTAAAAAAAATAAATATATATATACAGTGTATATATATATATATTTTTTTTTTTAAAATAGATTTGTCCTTTTATGGATTTATCTTACCTTAAAATAAAAGTAATTTAAAAAAGTAATTTCAGTGTACGACAGATGTTCCCAAACTGGGGTCCGCGGCCCCCCGGGGACCCGTGAAGCACTTGCAGGTGGTCTGCAGCAGCAACTTTATTTATTTATTTATTCAACATTTTATTTCAAATATATATATATATATATATATATATATATATATTTTATTTTTTAATTTTTTTTATTATTATTATCAAATTATGTTAAATTTGCCCGTTTTGTCAGCGAGCGTCAAGCTTGAACTTTGAACCACGGCGGTTGATTGTCGGCGGGTGAAGTGTGCACGTCTCTTTTGGGGTGGTGGGTTAGGAGGTCCCGGGCCACAGCTTGGTCCACCCAGGGGCCCCGCCGTCATAAGGCTCGGCGGCCCCTGGTCGACACGGGAGTCAGGACGTTTCGTTTGGAGGGGCCAAGCGCAACACGGCACCTGTGTTGATGCATTGTCTCTCTCTTCTGGCCCCCCCCCCCCACTTTCTGTCTCCCCCTCTCTCACTCCTCTGCCCCTCCCCTCCCTCTTTATCTCCCCCATCTCTCTCTCGCTCCGTCTCCCCCTTTCCTCCCCTACCTCCAGCGCCGCAGGTTGAATCCCCTGCTCTTACTCCCGGTCACGTGATCAGAAACTGGATTCCTCCCTCTCTCCTTCCCTCTCTTTCTCCCCCCCTCACCCCTCTTCCCCCCTTTCTCTCCTCTCTCACCCCTGCCCACCCTCTCTCACCCCTCCGCCCCACTCCCCCCCCCCCCCCCCTGTCTCTCACCACCTGCCCGCCCCTCCCTCACCCCTCTTCCCCACTTTCTCCCCTCTCATCCCTCTGGGCCCCTCCTATCTCCCCCTTTCCCTCTCTGCCCCTACCTCCGGCGCAGCAGGTTGAGTGCCTTGCTCTTACTTCCGGTCACATGTTCGGAAACTGGATCCCTCCCTCTCTCCCTGTCTTTATCCCTCCCTCCCTCCCTCCCTCCCTCTCTCCCTCCCTCCCTCCCTCTCTCCCTCTCTCCCTCCCTCTCTCCCTCCCTCCCTCTCTCCCTCCCTCCCTCCCTCTCTCCCTCCCTCTCTCCCTCCCTCCCTCTCTCCCTCCCTCCCTCCCTCTCTCCCTCCCTCTCTCCCTCCCTCTCTCCCTCCCTCCCTCCCTCTCTCCCTCCCTCTCTCCCTGTCTTTATCGCTCCCTCCCTCCGCCGCCAGTGCGTCAGTGCTCTTCCACGGTGCGTCGCGGCGCAGAGGACCTGCCTTCAACTCCGCGGACCTTGGTTTTTTTTTTTTGTTTGTTTGTTTTTTTTGTTTCTTTTTGGAACCAGGGGACCTCTTACACCTCTAACAGCCTCCTCCACCCTCCGCTCCCCCCGCGCTCCTCCGCTCCTCCCCGGCGGAGCATCACCTGAGTCCCGGCCGCGGAGAACACCAGCTCCGCTCTGGGACGCGCTCCGCTCGCCGCTGCGCTCGGTTCCTCTCCTCCTTCGAGATGGATTCCCCTCTTCTCCTCCTCCCGGTCTTCCCGCTCCTCCTCCTGCTCCTCCTCGCCGCCTGCATCCCGTCTGCGGCTTTCAAACACTTGGACACCGGTAGGACCTTTTCCGTTTCTAAAACTTCTTCTTTCGTCTCCGCTCCCGGTGCGGAGGCGCGGCGGGCGGCTCGGACGACGGCCCGACCTCAGTCATTCAGGCGAAACTCGCTGACGGCAACTGACAGCAACTGAAAGCAACTGACAGCAACTGAAAGCAACTGACAGCAACTGACAGCAATGTGTCGATAATAGTCTGCAAAGTTACACGCACTTTTTTCCGCAACCCTAACCACGTTAACCGTCCAAACTCGTTTTTACGTATAAACGAGTCTTTTACGCGCGTCTGGGCTGTCACCGCGCTTCGTCAGGTTATTATTATTATTAGTAGTAGTTGTAGTAGTAGTAACAATACATTATTATTATTATCGTGATTATTATTATTATTATTATTGTTATTATTATTATTATCATCGCTATTATTATTATTATTATGATTATTATCATTGCATTTATTCATGCAGTCCCATTGATATAAGGCTCTCTCTTGCAAGGGGGATCTGCTTACATATAAACAGACGCACTCACAATGTGCAATCAGACAGACAGAATTAAAATATGAACAATATAGAGTCAATTATAATACATCTATTTTTTTTAAACACTTTTCAATGTAAAGCAATCTGGAGCCTGCTTTCATTTTGGAAACAGGAACCTGCAGGGTCATGCATAATTGCTTATTGATAACATATGAACATGGGGCAGAATAATTCCTAGGATTGCATCTTTACAGCCTCACATCTTAAACTACTTAAACATGTTACTTAAACTAGTGTTTGTTTTCTTTGTACTCTAGCCTGCTAACATTTGTTCCTCCCAAAAATGACATAAAACACCCTTCTAGAGTCTGTCATAGAATGATCCTTCATGTCTGTTTTATTCTGTTTTCCAGAATTTCAAAGTTACGGGATTACATCCCTCAGTTACCAGTAAAGATTTAGTTTAATTTGAATATCTAATAATGGTGACCACACCGACCAAACCTCTCCTGCTGCAATGTGTGCTGTGTTTCATGTTGAAACGGCAAATCCTCCTGCTCTCCTTTTCATTTTTTTTTTATCTCTTAATTATACCCTTGGATTACAAATTAGAGGGCCCGCCATCTGGGCCAGTGCGTAACTACTCCCATGTGTACCTATGTATTAACAAAGTATTTAAAGATATGGCAATCCCCCCTTCACACTGGAGAAAAATAAAAATAAAGGCAAGTTTAGGTTCAGTTTAAGTCAACAGTGTCATATTCACTTGTGGAGTAAAACAATCCAGATACAGGAAGGGAGAACGCCGTCTGAAGTGAAAAGCAGGAGTGCCGTTTCCCGTGAGCTCATTGAAATAGAGGCATCGTGATGAATGAAAACATGAGAAACTACATGTGTGTGTATGCCGTAGGTGACCCCCATGACGCACCCACGCCCCGTCCAGGGGGTCCGCCCGCCTTAGGCCTAGTTCACGCCGGAGGACTTTTGTTGGGATTCTCAGGTCTCAGACAAATCTTCAATATCTCAAGCGGATCATAAGGAAATCTCTTGTCTTAAGAGGCCGTCGCTTGATTTGAGGTGGTTGGTTCTGTGATATGATCTCAGTTCTGAAGTGTTTACTACAGCGTGAGCTGGATTCCCAAGATGTGTGATCCCTGCGATCGCCGTCCTGATAAATCCCTCAGAGAGGGCGGCAGTCGCTCCCGGCGGCAGGGCAGGCCGTCCGATCCTCGGCTCCTCCCGGGCTAATTTGCCGAGGTGTCCTTGAGCCAGACGCCGAAAAACCCTAAGAGCTCCCGGCGAGCTGGCGGTCTCAGTGCAGGGCTGACGGCGGCCGTACTCGTGTGAATGGGTGAGTGTGAGGCGGTAACAGCAGTCCGTTTTACAGTGTGTGCACTGCTGGGGTGGAAAAAAAAAAGTCTTTAAATGCGTGATGCTCTGTCTTTGGAAAGTCTTTTGGTGTTTTCCTGCCGGTGCACTCGGGGGAAATTAACATAGACTCCAGCTCGCGGCACAGGAATAAG
>NC_137203.1:3935031-3962531 GCF_960531495.2 Zeus faber
GTGTGTGAAAATGTGTGTGTGGCATATGAAATGTGTGTATGGATTGTCATTGTGTTTACGTGTGGGAAGTGTGTGCGTGTGTGTGTGTATTGGTGTGTGTGTGCTCGTGTGTGTGTCTACGGCAGATGAAAGGACTGAAGCAGTTAAACACCATTTCCTACTGATATATATTCCCAGGTGCCTTGAAATTGTGACATCAATCTGTCAGTACAAAAGTGACTGGCAGTGTTTTGTTTTTGTACGTGAGTAGTTTGCACGTGTAGATGTGTGTGTGTGTGTGTGTGTGTGTGTGTGTGTCTGTGTGTGTGGGTGTGTCTGTGTGAAGACATCAGTCCTGTGTGTGTGTGTGCTTGTTAAATTATGATGAACTGTTTGTGTGTGTAAGTCAACTTCGTTATCTAAGTGGGTGGGTATAAGTGTGGGTGTGTGTGTGTGCGTGCGTGTGTGTGTTCTAGGGATGGAACACCTTAAGGATTGTCTGCTATTAAGAAGGATCGGATCCATTATTCCGACTGAACATCAGAGACTTCCTCTTCCTTTAAAATCCAACATGTCTGTCTGAGCAGAGTTCAAATAGGAGGCCATGGCCATCTGGAGGCTGTGTAAACAATACACACACGCACACACACACACAGACAGACATGAATTGAGTAACTTTGTACAATATACACAGATTCTGTGTTTATATAACACTGGCGTTTATCTTTCATAAATACTGAGGACAATGTCCCCAAAACAGAACTAATGTCCGCATACAGCATGTTTAAGACCTCATGTCACGATAAATATTAAATTATATCTCAAATCTTGATGAAAAAACAAGTTATTCTTAATGTGACGATGTGATGATTCATTTTCACAAAGACCAAAATAAAAAACAACAAAAGAAGACAAAAAACAAAAACATCCATTCTAGCATCATCATCGGTTAATAAAAATAATAATTATTATTTTTACAGCACCTTTCATACAACATTTGCAGTGCTTTACAGACATTTGGGAATTAATAGTTGACAGTAATTAATTATTTACAGTGAACACATAGTACATTTGAGGAGAAAAACATCAGAAAAAATAACAAAAATAAATAAAATAAAATAAAAAACAATGGCAAGAACAACACAGTCACACAAGCTAAATATGCATGTTTTAACTTGCTTTTTAAAGATGTGCACAGAGCCTGCTTCTCTGAGATTTTATGGGATGGTGCTCCATAATGTTGGGGCATAGTGAGTAAAAAATCTGCCTCCCCACTTTTCTTCTGAAGTACTGTGGGGACATTTAAATAACTTCAGGGCTCGTTTTGGGACAAGGAACGAGAAGGAGTGTGACATATAGGGAGGGGCCCTTCCATTAAGAGCTTCATAAACAAGCAGAAGGACCTCGGAATCAATTCTAATTCCGAGAGCTCAAACGGGAGTGGTATGTCAACGTCGCTGTCACCCCCACGCTCTGCCACACCTGCACACATCTGCATCTGTCTGCACTTAAACACACAGACACACACGCACACACACGCACATGCGCACACACACGTGCACGAACATAAAACCGGTGTTCTCGTGACCGCAGCTCCTGCAGTGTAGGTTATGACCGATCTTACCTCAACCATCAACCTTTGCAGTTTTCCAGACGGAAGGAATCTGTGTAGTATCTGCATGCGTGTGTGTGTGTGTGTGTGTGTCTGTGTGTGTGTGTATGTGTGTGTGTGTGTGTGTGTGTGTGTGTGTGTGTGTGTGTGTGTGTGTGTGTGTGTGTGTGTGTGTGTGTGTGCGTGCGTGTGTGCGTGTGTGTGTGTGCGTGTGCGTGCGTGCATGTGCGTGTGTGTGGGTGTGTAGGGGAGATAAGTGAGGTTTGGATCCTCTGCCTTTGTGAGGTAATGACAGGACCGTCCCGTGGTCTGGAGGCGCTGGCAGAGCCGGTCGGTGCTACTGGACGTTTAACCCAGAACCGGCCCATAAATCCATAGTGTGTGCCGTCCGTGAGCGAGCTGCGGGCCTGTGGTGCGGGGCTGAACGCCTCCCCCCCCCCCCCCCCCCAGGAGAGGGAGGAGGTGGAATGAGGTTGTGCTCCTCAGATGTGGGCCCTGCGGTACCGCTGTTTTTCCGTCTGGAAGATGGAAACCTTTCCTCCCGTGACTGGCTTCTGTGCTGCAGACGCCAATCAGACAAACAGCGGGATGGATCTGTGTGTGTGTGTGTGTGTGTGTGTGTGTGTGTGTGTGTGTGTGTGTGTGTGTGTGTGTGTGTGTGTGTGTGTCGTACAGTGTGTGTACACTGGCGGGTGGTTGTGTATTGCCCCGGTCACGCCAGCGTCTGTGACGGGGAATTACGTTCAGTGAATTACACTTGAATCCATGAGGTCTTCATTGCATTTTGTCAGATTGATCCATTGATCCATACTAAATATTTATTTTGTTATAAATCCTAAACCTACCTTACACTAACCTGTTCTAGACGAACCTGACCCATATACCTGCAGAGAGAGAGAAATCAAGGGAAACTCTGGCACGTACCTGTCCCAAGTCCTGTGGAAAAATGAAAATAGTTCAGAAAAAAAAAAAAAAAAAAGCTCAGTTTTTAACAATTTCATTAAAAATATTCTCAGCTGGAACCCTCTGACACCTTCAGACACGCCGAAATGCAAAATGGGTTCCCACTGCCAGTCCCTGCTGTCCCTGCCAGGCTGCCAGTCTTTGTTCCAAATCCAGCAGGTTTAGTCCTGGTTCTGTCACAACATCCTGGTTGCTTTTACAGCAAAACCACCCCCCCCGCCCTCCGCCGCCCCCCAGCCCCCCAGCCCCCCAGCCCCCTGCCCTGCTCCATGCATGTGCACAATCGCTGCCGTGCACGGGCCCATATGGAGCGCTCATAAATCTCTAATGGAATGCCAGGGGAGGTTAACTTGAGCAAGACAACAAAACACCAACACGACCTCCCTCCTTCCTCCCTCCTCCCTCCTCCCTCCTCCCTCCCTCCTCCCTCCCTCCCTCCCTCCCTCCTCCCTCCATCCCTCCCATATGGGCTGCAACTCCTAACGCTGCTCTCTGACGGAACAAGGAGCCAGAGCGGAGCCGGAGGGCTCACCGAACGCAGGCGCTGCGGCATCATCTCGGCCCGTCTCCATCGAGATGTCTCAAGAAACGGACTTGACTTGAATACGTGTATCAACCCTCTTGGAGTAGTGACCAGTTGTTTGTACCCAAACCTGCTAAATAGTACTCCAAAGGGGGGGAGGGGGGTTGGTGGTGGCTCTCCATAACCAGAAACTGTGCTCTTGTCATCCTACTGGTCGTCCACAGGACAGAGGTATTGCAGCGGTTCTTGATGATTTAAGAATTAATAAAGAGTTGCATTGCAACTCCTCTTGCAGACTAACTCTGTCCTGGATGCAAATGGCACAAATACTCCGTGTTGTATGCCCAGCATGCTGACAGCACAGGTTGAAAAAAAAAAGAATACGTGTATTAATTCAGAGTAGCGGCATTGAGGATTCAGAGTTTTCACTTTCCTTGCACTGAGACGAACTTAAAACATAAACTATCTCTATAAAGATCCCCCCCCATAGAAAAGTAATTGTTTATTTTGTTGTTTTGAAAATTGGTCTAGAATTGAGTTAAAAATGGCATTTAAAGACACCCGGTTTGCCTACAGTAGCTTTCTAACCTGGTGGACAATGTTATCAGATAAGATGAGACTTTATTGATCCCTGGGGGGAAGCTGAGGTGCAGCATCTGAATTGAGGCCCGATGAGCTGGGATTAGTGTGTTTTCTGCGCGACAGAGATAAAGAAAATGGAAAAGTACAACAATCCCGCAGTCGGTTCACCTGGTAGTGCTGTTCTCATCATTTCATAACAATGCCTCACACCGAACGAGGGTTTTCAAGGGTGCTGGCATTTATTACACATATAAAACCTCTGGGACGAAACACGCCTCGTGGGGCCCCGGGGCTGAAGCGGTCCTCTCGAAACCGGGTCGATTTAAAAAGATTGCGATGCCAACCACTTGGCGTGACTCCCAATGATTGAAAAACAAGGTTCAAAAAGGTTTAAAAAAAACAGTGGAGTTTATGTTAAAAACTCGCCTCTGCGCTCAGAGGCAAACATCCCGCCTAGGTCCACAGCTGCTTTTAGATGGTTGTGAAGATAACACTGGTAGCTACGAGGACCGAGCCCCTCTGACTAAATAGCCGTTCTATCAGTTTAACAACAACACTATCACAACAAAACAAGCGTGCTGCAGCGTCGGTGCGTTGTCAGTCTTGGAGGAAAGAAGAGAGAGAGAGCGAGAGAGAGAGAGAGGGAGAGAGAGAGAGAATGCGGCGGAGATGGACGAGTGTAGCTTAGACAGAGGGGAAGCCGAGATGCAAGTCTGATCTACAACCAGGCCCAGCAGTCTAAATAAGCAGGAGAGACGTGCGTATCCATTTACCATCTCCCCGCACTCCCGGCGCCCGGCGTGTCCTGACTCGCGCAGGCGGGCCAGCATTTTGAGGAATACTCATATTTACTTGGCTGAACGCGAGTTGTGTTTGGCACGCCGTCGGTAACAGGAGAGGAGGGGGGGAAAAAAACATTTTTTTTTTTTTTTTTTTTTTTTCTAATAAAAAAATAAAAAGCTTCCCTTTGGTCTGTCCCGCGTGGCTCGGGGACAACTGGCCGGCCCCGGAGACTTCCTGCTGTCACGGGGAGGAAGGTCATGACGCGGGCACCGCCGTGGTTAGCGCCGTGCCACCGGGTGGGTTTGGACCGCCCAGAAAACCGCCAGCCAGCGAGACGGAGAAACGGAGCCGGTTATTATGAATGCAAGCACGGTTATTACCGCGCCAGGGTGATGCTCATCCTGTCGTGTTTCTCAAGGGATTTCAGAGGCTTACGCTGCGTTTGATCGGAGCACCTGTCCATCTCTCCCTCTCTCCCTCTCTCTCTCTCTCCCTCGCTCCCTCTCTCCCTCTCTCTCTCTCGCTCTCTCTCTCGCTCTGTCCGGCGCCCATGCAAGTACAGAGAGTCAGGGGTTGACTATTTAGGCGTTTCTCTTCCTGTTAAATGTCAAACACCGTACCTGTTTCGTTGAAGGAAAACAATTTTTTAATCTATTTTTTTAACCAAGCCTTGTTTTTCAATCACCGGGCGTGAGCCCAAGTGATTGTCGTCTGAATCCTTTAAGCCGATCCAGTAATGAGAGGGTATAGCCTCGGCTATTGGAATAACGAATAACGCGGCCGCGATCGCCCCCGTTATGCGTCGTCGTCGTCGTCAACATTCACCGTCAAGGCACCGGGAAAACTCCCTGTCCCTCGTGGAAGGGGCCCGGGCCACGGGGCGTGCTCATTTTGTTTTCAACATTTGAAAAGCCGACGAGAACGAGGCGAGCGCACCCGGGGGAGGTGGTCGATACTCTCCAAATCTGCAACTGACGATGTTGGACGTTACAAATTTGCGCATCCCTCACCAGACTTTGAGGCGTGAAAAAAACAAAACAAAAAAACACTTTGGCGATCGATCCCTCCCTCTGTTTTTGTTTCCATCTGAGATGTTTTGCAAATCGGCGCCTGTGTGGGCGGGCGGGCGGGCGGGCCGCCCCGTGTGCAGAGCAGCTGCGGCTCCGCGGTCCACGCAGGGGGGGCATTGGAGGCCACGCCGGATGGGGGGGCGTGAAAGGCGGTGTTGCGAAGGGAAAAAGTGACGGGGTCGGCTCCGCTGACGGGACCCCTGGTGAGGCAAGGCTTGACGAGGCCGCCGAGCTGCCGCTCTTTCCCCCTCCGCCCGGGGGGCCCCGTGCGCTCCGTGAAGCCAAAATAGTGGTCTGTGGGGTTTTGTTGCCCGGAGGTTGGTCGCAGGCAGTCAGCGCTGTTTTGTGAATGAGGGATGACATGTTGGTTTTTTGCAACGGTGCCGTTAGTTCAGGCAGCATATCATAACGATTAGGATCTCTAATCGTCTCCTCCCTCCTCCTCCCGGTGCCTCGGTCGCCGCTCCAGGTTTGGGCTTGACCTTCGGGGGCAGCCCCCCCGGGCTCGGCTCCCCTCTGCGGCGGTCAGAGTCCATCAGCCCCCCACAGGCCCCCGGGTCCCGTTCTCTCCTCGCAGTGCTATCATGTCCCACACAAAAGGTTGCCCCCATTATCAAAACCCAATTTAATTCACAGAAAATGGAATTTTCAATGCAATAGCCCAGAGGAAGTGAAAAGGCAGGGGCAGGGGAAAGAACACAAACGACAAATGTGATTTTTGTGTATTTTCCTCCGAGGCGGTGAGGATTTATACTGATAATAATAACAGCAGCCCTGCTGGTCTCGAGCCACTCGCTGGCTTGTGTCCGTTTCCCAGCGAGAACAGAAAAGAACAGATTCTGGTTGGAGTTTTTTGGTGCGGGCCCCAAACCATATTCCTCTCTCATCGTGTTTCCCCTTTTAAGCATACTATTAATTACATTTTTGGACATAGTATCATTAAGACAAATGAGCTTGTTATTCTTTCTTTGAATCAAACATGTAAAATGTTCCAAACATCACGCCAGCAGCGAGTGGGCAGTCTTGCAGGAACCTCGACCGGCCCGTTTTCAAAGCAACCATATATTTTTGTGGTGTCGCATGCAGTTTTAAGTTTTGAGAAGCGTAACCCAGAACATAACGAAAGGATATTGAATTGCTACCGTGCGAGACGTGACCTGTCCGGCGAACTCTGCTTCTTTTTATACCCCGGTTATGCTTGGTCCCCGGCCACTGAGCTCTGCGCTCCGACACTGTGGAGTGGAGCGGCGTGCCACTTTAAATAAAAGGGGGCGAGTCGCTCAGAACGCTGAGTCGCAGGGTTACTGTCGGCGTCCAGCTGTGAGCAGTTCGGGGCCGGGCTGAGTCAAGCTGTCACCCCCCCCCCCCCCCCCCCCCCCCCCCAGTCCCATCCGCAGCTGCTGAGCCGACGGGGCAAAACCAGTGGACTTTGCTAAGTGGACGGAACAAACATTTGGAGAGGGAGTTGGCAGGGCTGAGTGGACGGCAAACAAAGTGTCAAGAGAGCGGCCTTGCACTTTTGTCCGTGTGGTCGACAGAGCTCAGGAGCCTCGCAAGTGGAAATGTGTGACTTAAGGTGGGAGCACAGAGAAGCCGGCGGAACGGGCGGGTTTATGATGTGGTCAATTTGTCAATGGCAAAAGAATACGGAAATTTAGCGATATTCCCACTGAATCAAAACTCCAAGGTAACTCAGCTTAAACAAACAAAGATATCATGGATGAATGGGACCGACTTTGCAGGCACACGGGAACGCGGTGCTCACAAACACGGCTTTGTGCCTAAAGCCGTGGAGCCGGTGATATCCCACAGCAATGTGATGCCCCCTGAAAGAGGCCTGGGACTCAAAAGGGATGAAACCCAAGTCCCAGGGAGGCCCTCGGTTAGTTGTCCCTCCTGTGCCGGAGGTGAATGCGGCTCCCTCAGGTGAAAACAAGCCCGCTGGGCCGGCGGCAGCCTGCGTGGCACCGGCCGGCGGCCGAAGCCGACTCGGCGGGCCGGGGCGGAGGGGAGCGGTCACACTCGGCCGAGGCCATGAAACGTTATCCGCCGGCCCTCAATGGATCTCCAGTAATGGATCCCCCATGGTCGGGAAGGGAGCGAGATGCCCCCTCCCCGCCCCCCGTCTCACGAGAGCCATCTGGTTCCCAGCACGGCTCGGCTCGGCTCAGCTCAGCTCGGCTCTTCCCAGCTCTTCCCACAGCCGCGCGGCCTTTTCACAGGGGGAAGGGATCACTTTCACAGTCAAGATCAGGAACTGGAGACTAAGGCAGCGTTAAAAGGGGACCGAACACAGGACCCCTCTCCCGCAGCCTTTGTGCCTTTGTTGTTGCCGTCCTCTGGAGTGCGTTGCGGTCCGTCCCGCCGCCGCGCTGTGATCTGATACAGCGGTAATGTGTTCCCTGTCCGCCTTCCGACCGGCCATTCCCGTGGCACAATAAAAAGAGGAGGTTTTAACACACGGGGGGAAAGTCCCCGACGACAAGGGGAGCGATCCGGACATCGAGATGAACCTTTGTGATAACGACCCAAACCGATTCCGAAGCCGGCGCGAATAAAAGGGGGACGTAGTTTCAAGCGAGGGAGAAGCGGAGAGTCTCAACCGTTGGAGCCTTTCGTCTCCCGCGGGAGGAGAAAAAAAAAAATATTTTTTTTAAGATTTAAAGCGTAAGAAACCGAAACTTGTCAAGGAATGCTGAGGGCCAATGCCTCCATCTGTCGTTTACACAGATAGACAAAACAAACAGGCCGCAGCCCTCTCCGATGCTGCTGCCACTCTGGCCCAAACCGGCACGCTACGGGTTCATTGGATGCAGATGGGATGCCTGTTTGTCAAGCTACTTAGGAGGAAAAGGAAGTTCCTGGGTGCTCTCAATCTCAGGGGATGAGGCTGGGTCTGTGCCCCCCGCCGGAGGGCGAGCGAGCGTCCACCGCCGGTCCGTTTCAGCCGCGCTCCTCCCCGACACATGGCTCTGAGCCTCGGTCGAGACATTTCATCAAATTAAGCCCAATTTCCAGCGACCATTTTGTGCCATTACTGATCTCATCAAAGGAACAATTACCCAAAGAGGGCGGCGGCGCTGCCTATTGGCCGCGGAGCCGCGGACTGATTTGACATTTAGCCCTGGGCGGTTTGGCCTGAGCGATATCCAATCAGCCTGACCCAGGAGGCCCAGCTCAGTTTCGTTTGAACAGAAAAAAAAACGATTACAATTGTGCATCAGTTATTTCAAAGGGCGGATGCTAAAAGAAATACGAGCCAATATGAAAGTGCAAACGAAAGAAATCAAGATGACAAGCCCGTTTGCATCAGTGTAGATTAACGAGGCCAAACTGGCATCACCTCAGGAGCCTCACATCTCTCTCCAGGGTCTTAACTGTTAAACTCACTGAAGCAGCATGTGTTTTGTGTCATGGGTAAACCCACTTTCTGGGTTTTGGCTTTGTTTAACATGTTCCCTTTCATGTTCCTAACAAAGTTTTGTTATTATTAAAATGTGGGAAGGATAATTACAGCAGTATTCCAGATGGTTTTATTAACTTTATGCGTACATCAACAACTATACCTCAAACTAAGTAAAACTCAAATACACAGTAATACAGAGTATATATAATTATATATATATATATAAATGCCGTGCACGGTATACTATCAAAGTATATATATATGTACATACAATGTAAATACAGGCAACTTTCATGTCTTCTGTGTTTGTACTTTGACTGTTTGCATTCGTCTTTTTTAATTTGTTTTACCACAAACGATCACGTAAGTCCGACCAAAAAGGAAAATGGAACCCCAAGACGGCAGCTTGCCCGCAGCAGTGGGCTGTGCTGGCAGGGAGGTCATGCAGTGACCTCTCCTCCGCCCAAGCCTCCACCCAGCCACCTCAGACCCAGCCTCTTCCCCTTGCCCCGTAATCCTCCATGACCTCAGAGGGGGGTGGGGTGGGGGTGGTGATAGGACCGCGGTGGAGTTGCTGTTGCTGTTGCTGTTGCTGTTGTTGTTGTTGTTGCTGCTGCTGGTGGTTGCGCTGGTGGTGGTGGTGGTGCTGGTGGTGGTGGGTGAAACACATGCCCCTGCACAACCACTGACAGGACTTCAGCTTGAGCCAAACCCCGTACAATTAACATTCCTCAAATACCAGAGAACCTGAGCACAAACAGGACGATCGAAAACAGGTGTGTTAAGCAACAAGCCACCCCCACCCTGCGCCCTCTCTCTCTCTCTCTCTCTCCTCCACCTCTCCTTCCACCTCTCCTCCACCTCTCCTTCCACCGCAAAGCCTCCTTCATGGACATCACGTATCGACGCCGATGAAAAATCATTTTGGATAATGGACCAAATTTAGTAGCGTCTTGATAATGACAAATCAAACAATCAAATCACGTATTTCCTGTCAGGTAGAGGTTGAGTAAAGTACAGTGGAGTAGAGGTAGAGTAGAGGCAGAGTAGAGGCAGAGTAGAGGAAGAGTAGACTCCCTTGTCCTTCTCTTTTGGAAGAACAACAGCTATCTCTTCCTTTTTGCGTAAATGTGTTATTTTCCAGTTCGGTGATGTTGCTTCATGTTGACGTTGGTCTGTGATGTCATGGCAGATTCCCTCATCAGCTGCAGATCACACCGTTGCCTCGGGAACAAACACGAGGGGTGACAGGCACCACCCCCCGCTACGAGTACATGGAGCGGTGACCTTCGGTTTCTGGGACATTCTGGAGCTGCAGTGTTCCCGCGCAGTGTGTCCATGTGTGCGCAGTGTGTGTGTGCGCAGTGTGTCCATGTGTGCGCAGTCTGTGCAGTGTGTCCATGTGTGCGCAGTGTGTGCGCAGTGTCTGTGTGTGCAGTGTGTCCATGTGTGCGCAGTGTGTGTGTATGCAGTGTGTCCATGTGTGCGCAGTGTGTGCGCAGTGTGTGTGTGCAGTGTGTCCATGTGTGCGCAGTGTGTGTGTGCAGTGTGTCCATGTGTGCGCAGTGTGTGCGTGCGCAGTGTGTGCATGCGCTGTGTATCCATGTGCGCGGTGTGTGTGCGTGCGCTGCGTGTGCATGCACAGTGTGTGCGTGTACGTGCGTGTGCTCAGTGCACTGCAGAGCCACATAATCTCTCGACAGATTGATTTCACCTCTGACCGGCCGGACTATTCCGAGGAGCGCTGATTAGGGGGTTGATTGACACATGCACTTGCATGTTCACACATGCACGTGCACACACAGAGACACACACACACACACACACACACACACACACACACACACACACACACACACACACACACACACACACACACACACACACACAGACACACACACACACAGCAATTACAGTAAAGTGAGGAGTTGGTGGGAATGGCTCAGACACAACGACACAAGCTCTGCTACTGAGGATACAATGGGCCTTCTATGTGTGTGTGTGTGTGTGTGTGTGCCCCTATTGTGTGTCTTGCGTGCGCCTATGTGCATGTGCTTGTATGTGTGTTGCTGTGCATGCATGTGATATGCAAGTCTGTATGTCCGTGTGTGTGTGTGTGTGTGTGTGTGTGTGTGTGTGTGTATTGGTGTGTGAGGAACATGTGTGTTCGCCCTCTAACGTCTTTCCATAGGTGCCCGTGTGCATTTGTATGAGTGTGTACGCATTGGTGTATGTGTGTTTATGTGTGTGTGCCTGTCTGTGCACATGTGTGTGTGTGTGTGTGCGTGTGTGTACTTGTACATCTGGGTACGTGTGTATCTCCTCTCCCCCACATTGGATATCCATCTTAAACACTGCGGCTTCTCTACTGATGAAAATTGCTCCCTTTCATTCTGACTGTAAGTTCAGGGGGTTTCGGTGTGTGTGTGTGTGTGTGTGTGTGTGTGTGTGTGTGTGTGTGTGTGTGTGTGTGTGTGTGTGTGTGTGTGTGTGTGTGTGTGTGTGTGTGTGTGTGTGTGTGTGTGTGTGTGTGTGTGTGTGTGTGTGTGTGTGTGTGTGTGTGTGTAGGAAGTAGGGGCACCGGGAGGGTGGAGAGAGAGTTAGAGAGCAGGGTTCAGAATGTGGGTCGGAGTGGCGATTAATGCATGTTTTGTCACACCCGGCGTCTGACGGGGAGACGGTTTTACCGCGGGTTGGAGAGCAGCGAGGGCTGGAAGCACCCGCACGCGAGGCGGGAGCGGGGCCGCGCATCGCATGCTATCAAAGGCACGGAGCCCATGTGGCGACGGGCCCTTCCTCCCCAGAAGTAACACATTAGCGAAGCCGCTTTAATCCTGCGTCGGTTATTTGTTTGCTTGTGTAGGCGCCTGGCGTGCAGCTGAGCCTCTGGAAGGAGATCTGGAGCCGGTGCCTGCGGGCCCCAGGTGCCGTGGATGTGAGGGGTCGGAGGGGTTGTAATCTGGAAATGGTAGAAAAAGTCGATGAAATACTCAAGTAGGAACAATGAAAAGTGCCATAATACAAATATATATATATATATATAAATATGTAATTTAGACCTTTGGCCCTTTCTTCCAGTAATGGCAGGATTCAATAAAAAGCACCTCGCCTCTCAGATGCTCATCTGTCATTACAGAGAGCACCCTGTCGGGGTTTGATGTCATAAAATTAGCAAATTGGATCGTGAGTTTTTGAACCTTCAAACTTCCAACGCCAACGAGTACAAAGCACAAACCGAAAAAGCCGAGTTGAATGCAGCGACGGCGAGAGCTGCAATCGGTCGCCCCCAACCGGCTTCAAAGCCAAAGACGTGGGAAATAAAACCTCAGGATCAGACGCCGAGCCGGCGACCAGCGGGATCACAATACTGCTCTTTGTCCCGTCAGGACTCGCCCTCTCTCCCTCTCTCTCTCTCTCCTTCTCTCTCTCTGTCTCGGCCTGTTTTTCGGCGTCTCCTTTCCCTCTCCTCCTTTCCCTCTCCTCCTTTCCTTCTTCCTTCCCTCCTCAGCGCCCCCCTCCCCCCGCCCCTCTCCTCTGGTCTGCCGTCGGGGTCTCGTTTCGGACGAACGGCAGGAGCGGGGCTAGTTGTGCACTTTGGACAGCGTGCAAACCCGACCTCGACCTGTGTTGTAACTCCGTGTCCACCCCCACCCCTCCTCACCCTTCCTCCCACCCCTCCTCACCCCTCCTCACGCCCTCCCGTGCCTGCGCAGGGTCGTCTTGTTTACCTGGGCGTCAGAGTTGGCTTAGGGCGAGCTCTCCGGCGTGTGCTGAGTATGTGGGAGATTCCCCCGCCCCGGCTGTTTGTTTAACCCCCTCACCCCGTCGGCTGGGTGCACAGGGAGGTGCTGCTGCTGCGCGTGCACAGGGAGGTGCTGTTGTGCGCGTGGCGGCGGCGGCGGCGTGTGAGTAACCGGAGGAGACAAGGACGGCGTTAGAGGTGAAGAAGCTTTTAATCATGTTGGCGAAATCTGGCTCCCTTTTTTTGGGCAGATGGCTCGGGTGGGGTTTGGGGGGGGGCGGGGGGGTGCCGGAGGTGGGTAATCGAATGCGACACCTGTCCGCCATCGCGTCGGGTCGGCTGGCACGCCCCCCCCCCCCCCCCCCGGCGTGGCGTTGACAAATTTGCCGGCGGCTTTTCTTCACCCCGGGGGGGGGGGGCGGGGATGGGGTGCACACAGAACCCCCACCGAGCGTCCTCCACACCGGCCTCGGCGTCCGTCTGAAACGCAGAGAAAACCTGCCGCCCCCCTCCCCCCCGATCGCCAATCCGCCCCCCCCGTGCGCTTCGCCGTGTTCTCGTCGACCTTGGCATTTGCGGTGGAGGTCGACGCTATCTCCCCTCAGATGTGCTCGCTGATAGATGTCCCACATTAATCAAGACAGAAAGTCTTTAATTGTTGGCCAGAATGCAGCTCCAGGCAACAAAAACTTCCCATGCTTTTCCTTTGCCACAAGGAAACTTCAAAGACAGAGTTTCTTGGCAGCCGCCGTTGGCCGATGCCGTTTGGTTACATTAGTCTCTTTCCATTGCAGGGATAAATAATAGGGTCCGCACGAAAGTGCGATGCGGCCATGTTTTATAGGTGGTGCGAGCCAGCCACGGACTCCCCTGGGCCCAAGGCTTCCGCGGCGCAGAATTGGGGAGTGTTGTTTTTAGGCTGGGGGGGGGTGCACGGCGAAGGGATGGCGGTGGAGGTGGTTGGGGGTATTTTAGGAAATGAATGGGAGCCCGGTTTATTGCCCCAGTTATCTGGGGGCCACGGGCGATGACAACAGCGTGAAAGGAGCAGAGCAGTCGTAAAGCTCCGCTGGTGATCTCTGAGTCGCCGGAGATGTCGTGGGAGTCGGAGTCTCCCCTCCGCCACATGGGGGTCCCACCTCGCCCCCCCACCGGGGGGAGGAAAAGGGGGCTTGAGGGGGCAGAAAGTCCCCACCCCGCTCACGAAGAAGAGAGTCGGAGATGACAGGGAGATGAGATGCGCCCCGCCCACCGCCTCCGCGCCGTCCGACGGCGTGAGGGGAGCCGGCGAAGAAAGGAGGACGATGAGCGCCGAGCGTCAGCCGGCGACGCTCCGCTTCCCTGGCGCGGGGGGAGCCGCGGCGGTTTTGAAGTGGAAGCAAATGTTGCCTCAGCGAAGGGAAACGGGAACCCTTAACCCGCGGCCCGGTGTGGTCTGGACCGGAATTGCGCAGCGTCGTCCTCCCGTCAAAACACCACCTTTCGGGCCAAAGAAAATGCCTTTGGAAGGAGGAACTAATAAAATGACTCAGTGTTTTGCGTTGGCACGTGGTGGTGTGTACGAGCGCGCGAGAGCGAACTATTTACCGCCCTCCACCCTCCACCCTCCGTTCAAAGCTGGTCTTTCTGTCCGGTTCATCCAGGCACCATCGGCGTGAACGCCCGGCGCAGTTGCTCTCCTGCAACCGGGGCTCGGGGGGGCGTGTTCGCCTGCGTTTTTTTTTCGCCGCACACCGCCCACTTAATCAACACCACCGGGGCGACAGCTTCCAGGGACGGCTCGCCTCGGCGACAGCTCGGACAGGTCTCGGCTCATCTCACACCCCCCCCATGCTCTGAGACGCTGTTTATCGTCGGAAACGTATCTGAGAGCACTTGCGCGGCACATGTGCGGAGAGGCGGCGGCGGCGTGCGGTATTTATGTGGATCCTACAGCGAGCACTTGCTCCTACAATGGACTCCTTCTGTGTCGCGTCATTATGATATTACTCATGCAGCGGGGCCTGCGCGGCCGGCCCGCTGAGCTGCAAGCATATAATAAAGATGGAAGGAAGCTCTTTATGTCGGCCTGCGAGGAAGCAGTCGTCTGTAATTATCGCCGCTTTTCATCCCTTGGAGTGAACACAACAAATGAACTGCGCCGCGACATGGCAACACATTTCACAGGAACCCGTGTTTGTTTGTGTTGTGGAGATCACATGACCAAACTCCCACACAGACTATCCCTCTCCCACCCGCGGAACCCCCCCGCCATCGCCCCCCCGCCCCCCTGCCCCCCGCCGCCGGCCCCTTCAATCAGAGCATCAAGTGCATTTGAAGTCGCAATGTGGAAGTCATTAGGCACAAATCCCTGCAAATATAATAACAGGGCGATTAGCTCTCTCTGAACTGTCCTCTCTTTTTCGGGGGTTTTCTTGCGTGTGTGTGTGTGTGTGTGTGTGTGTGTGTGTGTGTGTGTGTGTGTGTGCGTGTGTATGTGTTTTTTTTTTTCTGCCTTTCTTGTTGCTTGTGTGGTGCAGGGCTCCATGAGCTCAGGGCGAGTCCTCCTCCTCCTCCTCCTCCTCCTCCCTCTCTTCTTCCTCCACCCTCTCTTCTTCCTCCACCCTTTCCCGGACCCTTTCTATTTGTAGGCCTGCGTGTACTTAATAGCAGGGAGGAGGAGTCGTGTTCTCTGCTCCTTTTTTTTTTTTCTCTCCTTTTTTTTCCTACTTTCATGCGGCCGTTCTGTTTCCCATCATGGCCGCGATGAGACCACAAGAAAGCTCTGGCCCAATGCTGGCCCGATTGCTCGGTGACATGGGAGGGGTGTGGGGGAAGGGGCTGGGGAGGGTGTTTGTGTATGTGAGGAGCGGGGGGCAGCGCGTGGTCGGTGGCGCTGATACAACCGGCCGGGGACCGCCGGCGTTCCCCGGCCGTTTCCCCCGTTCTGCCGTCTGACGGATGTGCGGCCTTCCGCAGGGCTTTCCAAATGCCCCATTCATCTTCACGACGGCCTCACTTATCTTCGGGTTCCCGCCGATCCGCCGCTTCCCATTCTCGCCGCAGGCAAATGGTGCCTTGAAACCACATCAACCCCTCCCCGCTACTCCACCAATTCCCCTTTTACCTCCCCCCTTTCACCCTCCCCGCCGGTGGCCTCAAAACGTTGCCATATTTTACCATCCCGTCCTGGAAGGTTGACTCGGTCGCCGCAGGCCCCTGGTGACTGCCAGCCGTGGCCCATGTGCGGACAAGCACTTCCCCACCCCGAATTACCCCTACGCCAGAGTTCCCCGAAAAAAGACGAGACGTATTTAAGCCGTTCCGATGGGTTTTTTTTTCCCTCGTACTGCGCATCGAGCAGCCGAGCGCCAAGTCATTTCAATCCGGTATCTTTTCAGAGGGGGCGGCGTTTGAAGGACGTAAGCTCATTTGGGATGCAGCCTGTCGCCCTCTCCCTGCATGATGTTATCCCGGCTGACTGGGGCGGCATCACCCCTGATTAGTTTTGGAGAGAAAGTGAGTCACGATCGGGATTTGTGCCGACTACAAAACCCGCCGTGGTCTCTCCACATTTATATTCATGCTTCCCACAGGCGGAAAAACGTGAATAAATACAATACTGTAGGTCCCTCCTTCCCACAAACAATATAAATGCAATTAAACCACAGTCTGTGTACTGTGAGATATGAGATGACACTGGTTCTGAAAGCAGAGTTGTTGGGAACTCGGAGATAAGTGGCAATCCATCAGATCGCTCCCGGAACTGCATTCAAAATGCAAATACATTGAACGGCTGTTTATTACAAGGTGCCAGCTGAATAAAGTATCAAATATGGGAGAAATGCAGACAAAAAATAATCTCACAGATTACCACTTTAAAAAATTTCACCAATAACCTAATCATTATTATGAAATCATTTCCGAAGCCATCAGTCCCAAATGACTGGCGTTATAACTAGCTTGCGGATCCAGGCAGCATGAGAACCTACACAACACAACCTAAACACCACCTAAACACACACACTCACAGACTCACACACACGCACGCACGCACACACCCGCACACACGCGCACACACACACACACACACACACACACACACACACACACACACACACACACACACACACACACACACACACACACACACACACACACACTCACACACACTAATACATGCGCACACTCTCACATATAGACACAATCACGCATGCACACACACACACACACACACACGCACGCACACACACAAATGGAGACATCACAATGATAGACGCTTTGTGCGTTGACACTATGCCAAGCGACGTTCCACTTTGGAGAGTCTGTGGCGGATTTATGACCGAGCGGTTGAGGCCGAATTTATTACCTGAAGGACACGGAAGCCATTTTCAGACAAAACGAGGCACCAGAGAAGCTTCATAACTCCAGAAAAACCCTGTCAACGCGCTGACGGGAGGCCGGACATCAGAGACGACCGAAACCACTTTCATTACAAGTGACTACGTCACTAAGTTCCCTCCGAGGCAGTAACGGTGTCTTTTCATTTGGCGCAGGGAGGAGGTCTGCGTGCGGCTGGGGGTGGGGGCGGGGGCGGGGGTGGAGGGGCGTGGTGTGTTCCGTCCCTACACATGTGCGCAGTGTGTGTGTGTGTGTGTGTGTGTGTGGGTGTGTGTGTGTGTTTTCCTGGCTCGTCTGCGTGTTTGTTGTTCCGGGTGCCGTCACACTTTGCACTTCGCTCCATGCGTTTGGGTCCTGCACAGCTGCTGCGTTTGACTTTATTTACCTCACTTCAACTTTTACCTCATTTAACCTTTTCTCTGTCTTTAATAGGCTTTCCCCCCCTAAATATCTTGAAGGTGCATTCATTTCCCCTCACCTTTTATCAGCTCGCACGCTGTTATTCATTCGGTTTGTTTGGCGGGCTCCATGCATCACGTCGAAAGGAGACAGGGCCGGTTAAAAACTACAAATTCCTACACATTTAAAGAACATCTGCTCATTGATGTAGCTCCATTAGGCAGCATTAGATTAGACGAGATTTGATTTATCTCACATTAGATTTCATTTGGACACCAGTTTTTCACAATTATCTCTAGACATATACCGTCTTACGACATTAAAACGTTATATTCCACCTCAGATCGAAAATATTTATGCACCCCCCCCTTTTTTTTTTCAGTAACCTTTTAAGTGTTTGTATCCGCATGAAAGGTGATGTTGATGGTGTTTATCCGTTAAATGTTTTTTCTCCCTCATGCACGCTGGTTACCGGAATCGCATGCTGTAAGACGTCGAAATGATCGGCCCCCGGCGGCAGTAAATCAGAGTCTTGAATTAATATTGTTCCAACCTGATGTAATTATGCTCGGGATTGAGTCACAGCGGTCGGGGCTGTCTTAACGGGGGGGGGCCCGGGAGAGGCCGTTCAGTGATGGCTCATCACACTCCCGTCAGGGCCCTGTTTGTTTGACTGCTACGGAGACCATTGTTTTGATTTGTGATTCATGCTCTCTCTCTCTCTCTCTCTCTCTCTCTCTCTCTCTCTCTCTCTCTCTGTGCCGTCACCATATGGTTGTTGTACAATTTTCCTGGAAATTCAAGCCATGTTTGCTTTTGCCGTATGTCCCCCTTCCCCCTTTTGAAACGCCTGTGAAATATGGAGTGACGTTAATTGAAACAATTCCTTGGTCATTGATCTTCCTCCAACATGATTGAGCAGCTTTTGATTTGAGACAAGGCAAAGAATACAATTATTCAAAGTCTTATTGTCTCATGAGCGTGCCATGTGCAATAACCACACAGCCACGATGAAAAAGCATTGAACTGGAGCCGGATTCTGATTCACTGGCATCCAGCGGGTCCTTTAACTACTGCCTGTTACATGCCTGCTTAAAACCACGTACCAGAACCTCATCAACCTCCAATATTTGATCTCAGACCGTATATTCAGAAATTAACAACTTTTCTCCCTGTGTGCTTTTTTAAATTTTTTTATTATTGTTATTTTTTATCCCAGAGTGTTACACTGCCAATGGAGCGGACTACAGGGGCTTTCAGAACCAGACCGGCCTCCACGGGGGGAAGCCCTGTCTCTACTGGAACGAAACCTTCCAGCACCCCTACAACACCCTGAAGTACCCCAACGAAGAAGGAGGCCTGGGCAGCCACAACTTCTGCAGGTGAGCCCCCTCCCCGTCCCCAGGGGCCCAGACATTTATCCACAGGAAGGACTGGCTTGTTTGAACCCTTCCCTGTCCGCGCAGAGTGATGGAAGGTTAAGGTCTTGGGTGTAACGACTAGGTATAACGATAATTATCGCGATTCTTTTTTTCCCCCCTCTGTGTCTCCATAAAATAAGCGCGATGACTTTGATGATGTCTTCCGCAGATTTTTTTCATTTATAGATGCGTTATGGGATGCCAATCAATCTGTACGATCTGAAGTTGACCTTTCCCCTCTGGCCAATGACGTTTGTCGATATAGAAAGAAGCCCCGCCCCCTGCAGTGGCGACTGCCGCTCTGGCCGTCCAAAATGAGCAACTCGGAGGAGAAGGAGAAAGATGATGTATCGTTAACAAATGTGGGCCGCATACATGGATAGTTTGTCGTTTTTTTGGATTCGGGCCGACTTGCCATATTTATTTTGTTTTCGCTTTGAACGCAATTTGATTTACGTAAAATGTTAATTAAAAGCGGCTGCACTTGTTACTCATTGTTCACTTCTCGCTTACATTGCGAGTGCGGTGCAATGTTCATTATATAAATATTATGTTCAGCATTTTATCTAAAACGAGGATTCTGAACGCAGATTTTTATTTCAAGCGTTTCAATTTCATTCCACCAATAAATGTGTTTTTTAAATGCATTATGGCATGCAACGGTCTTCTTTATAAAATATAAATGTATATATATTTCACAGTGATTTTTATATATATTTTGATAAATGTCGTTATCGAATGGCAGAAAATATTTCGTAGTGATAACATTTTTGGCCTTATCTCCCGGCACTACAGCGTGGCATCATGTAAAAGTGTCCTTGAGCAAGATCACCGACCCCTTAACTGCTCCTGATGGTGCAGGTTGGAGCCTTGCACTGCCGCCTCCACCACCGTGTGTGAACAGGTGGATGCGATGTCAATTGTAAAGCGACTTTGCGTTCCCTGGGCTGGAGAGAATGCAGTCCATTCAACGTTTGCCATTCCCACCAAGGATGATCACGATTGACAGTTACTGGTCCCGGTTCATCACCGGACGCGCAAATGTCACAAAGCCGTTTGCAGGGAAGTGACGGATATTGATTCGAGCCAGAGACAAGTAGGTCCCTGTCACTCTGCGTAGTGTTTGGACACTCGGGCCCTGTCAGACATTCACGTCTGAAAAATTCACGTCTGAGTTTTTCATAGGCGGTGCTCTTACAGAGCGTTTACTCCTGTCAGCGAAGCAGCCGCGCTTGAAGAGTTTGCACAAGCAAATCTCCACTTCTCCTCAGAGGAATGCCAGGGGGACGCGGCGGCTTTGAGCACCGGGAAACCCCATCTATCCGTCGGCCACGCTCAATGTACGTCTGTCAGCGTTGCGTGCATGGCTGTTGAACTTGTGTGTCCGCGCCGAGCCGCACTCTCGTGACTCAGTCCGGCCGGACGGCGACTCCCAGAGCGGTGGCTTGGTGCCGGCGAGCCAAGCCGTGAGACCGGTCGCGCGTCCCCCTCCTCCCTTCAGAGAGGCCTCGAAAAAAAACATTTCTCCGAGTCACGGTCGTAAACTCACGAGGCAGCAATGCTTTGAAGTGGCGTCGGTCGGATTTGTCTTTCGCCGGCTGGCACGGGAAGCCTGTGGATTTACAAGCAGGGATACGCGAGCAGGACCTCGCATTCACATAAAAAGCGCGTTGCTTCCGAGAGAACGGAGAAAGAAGGTAAAGGCGTGGTCGCTGGACTCGACCGCTTCAGGGTTCGGCGGCGGTTAGTTGTCCTTTTTCAGAGCCGCGTTGTGCAAAGTTCGGTCTCTGCTGATAGCGCCGTATCTTAACATATCCTTCATCTCCAGTATTCGTTGCCTCCCCAATCTGCCCAGCGACTGCTCTCCTGCTTCCATCAAATACCCCACTCCCAGTTAAGAGTTGGAACGGGAGGGGCCCGGGTGTTTCACAAGATGGAGGCCCCCGTCATTTCTCGTCTGTTTCTGTCAACGTGGTTTAGAAAGGAGGAAATATCAGCAAATAACTGCATTGTAGGGGGACGAGGCTTGCTGAGGAGGCAGTAACTCACAGATCATTCGCTCACCACAGTACTATATCATAGCAGTTGACACCAAAAATTACATCTTAGTTAATTGAGCTTTAACTCACTTGTAGCTTTGGCTCCGTTGCGTCTTGACAGGCCATTGTCAGTCAATAGACGTCGATCGGGACCATAAACCTCTTTTAGTGTCCGCCGTCTCCGTCCGGGCCGTTACCAGACGGTAGGCGTCACTCATCTGCTTGGGCAAGAGGGCTCTAGTGGCTGTTTCATTGTGAACACATTTGTATTTATGACATGTCCGCGCGGGGTCAGGGGCGTGCATGTGCCCGTGTGCGCGGGCGTCTGCGTCGCTGCCACGGGCGGAGACGGGCGGGTGACCCTCCACCGCCTCGGAGGTCTGATTGCCTTGATCACGGAACGCCGGTGTATCGGGGGGGATGTTTCCCGGCGTTGTGAGAAATTGACTTGGACGCTGCTGCAAAATTTGGATTGCAAAACTCATTATTTACATCCAAGGGCATCATGCAATTCAAATTCTACTTCCAATCAGTTCTCATTTCCCTTTCACCCGCCCCCCTCCTCTCTCTCTCTCTCTCTCGCTCTCTACCTCTCCCTGTCCGTTGCGCTCACTCTCTCTTTTCCTCTGCTCCTTCTAAATCACTGTTTATCTTCTTACCACGGACTTAAACTTTGTGGTGGGTTTGGTCGTTTTCTGCACTGTGCTTTGGCTGAAAGTGCAGAACAGGGCAGTAAAACGTAGATGGAGAGGGCTTGGAAACACACACAATAAAGAGAGAAGGACGAGGATGCCGGGCCTGGCTGATCCCAGGGCCACTCAGGTTTTATGAGCGTAGGGTCCTAAATGAACACAAAGCCATTACAACGTCTGGAAAAAGTATTTAATCACTTTAGAAAAAGGCCTCAAATTGCATTAATAAGTCTAAAATTAGATTTTTAGGGGTTATTAGCTGTTTTCTTTAAAAAATATATATATATTTATTTATATATTAGATGTATTTATTCTGGATAAGTACATTGAGGATGTTTCTGGATTTAAGGATAAAAAAATGGTGAACAAAAATTGGAAAAGTGTAAATGCATTTCATTGCCAAAACTATCTAGAAGTTGGAAAAAGTAGAGAAATGCTCTTAAACCTCACTGAAAAGGAGCATTTAAAATGTATATTGCTATAATGGAAGTGACTGAAACCTGCAAACCCATGACCTGCACGGAGGTAACCCCAGGCAGAGGAGCCTGTCTCCACTCTACCGCTGGTGGCAGCGGTGGTTGGATGGTTCGGGGCAGGACACCTCGACAGGGCCAGGCTGCAGGTCGGGCCGAGACGGGGGAGCAGGTGGCGCCGGGGTGGTTGGAAGACCGGGTTAAGAGAAGAGAAGTGGAGGATCATAAACCCTCTTCCCATCCCATCATTGACGTTTTCCCCCGGGCTGATTTAGGATAGAGGGCTCTGTGCTAGTGCTGTCACGGGAGTCCTAATGGCCACCCACATTTCATCTTTATAGCCCGCTATAAACTAGCCCCATGAAAACATGGAGACATTGGAAAGGGGGGAAATGTCATATTAACTGAAGCCTCAGTGAAGGCCAAGAGCTCTCGTGTCTCCGGCGAGACCGCAAAACAATAGATAGAAGCACTGAGAGAGCATTAATTAGTTAATGCTCCCGCATCTCTCAGCTCTCAATTCAACCCCGAGAAGATAACCCATAATTGTGAACTCACCCAAAGGCAATGAGGCTTGCACGCTGGTCTTGAAGGTCACTATGTCACCCCTTTGTGCACTGAATGTCACACAATAATAATAATAATAATCATAATCATAATAACAACAACAACAACAACAATAATAATAATAATGATAATAATAATAATAATAATAATAATTATTATTATTATTACATTATGTTATTATTATTATTATTATTATTATTATTATTATAAGAATTGTTATTGGTATAGCACATTTCAGACACAAGATGCTCTTAAAAGTGCTTTGCATTACAGAAGGCACTGTAATAATAATAATAATAATAATAATAATAATAATAATAATAATAATAATAATAATATAAACTTTTTTATTTGTATAGCACGTTTCATACACAACATGCAGTTAAAAGTACTTTACATTAAAGAAGGCAATGTAATAATAATAATACTAATAATAATAATAATAATAATAATAATAAATAAATAAACAAGCTAAATACATTTAATAAATAAAATAATATATTCTACTCAATTTCAGTGTTGGGTGTCATCTGTTTAGACCAAGACATTGAAGAATCACGATTATTCCTCAGCCAATGATTTTCAGTCATTCTTTATCTTGAATTATTTGTCTTTATTTTCTCCAAGAAATTCCTAAAACTCTCAAACTGAATAATTCTCACAATAATCTCAGGCCCTTTTCTATTGACGCTCAAACAGGACACATGCACCGTTGACCTGTGCCCCTCAGTATATACAGTTTAGCCCTGTATAGTGTATATATACACACACACACTGTATATAGTGTGCATACATAATGGTGGCAGTGCTGGAATGATTGTTTTCTGAATTTCCATGATGTCACTCAAACTGCCCAGTTGTCCACCATCACCACATTATGAGACCTGGGGAAAGGTTTTTAAATGTTTTTTTCTTCAGTGTTATGTGAAAAGACGTCACACTAGTGCATCATCTGCAGCACGACCGGTGGAGTTGACAGTGGACAGTCGCATCTCTCGCTGTGCCTGCCCGCCCCCCGGCGTCTCAACAGATGAAAGCGGAACCTCCGCTGCCTTGAAAGGGAAAGTCTTCCTGCGGCGCCGGAACCGGCCTCAAGACGTGGGTTTCAGCTTCGAGGAACAAACTCCTTCCCGGCGTCAATCGCTCCCTCCGCTACGGTTTGATGTCGATGATTTAGAGAGATTTTTATGGGCGCACGTGGCCAGGGATCTTTGAAAGTTGATCATAAATTTTACAGTTAAAGGTACGTGGAATGGTTATTAGAAGAGAGGCTTTTGAGCTGCCGCCAAGCCAGAGCAGCTGCGTTTCTCAGCCTGTGCTCAGATGTGAGCCACGCCGCCCTCAGACCGGGGACAGGGAGAGCGGTGGCTGGCCCCGAGTGAGCGTCCCGCGCGCTATTGGGCCTGAAGGGTGTGTGGCTCCGACCGGCAGCCAAATGAGACAATCTGCGTAATTGCACCAATTAAGTGTCCAAACATCTTCTGGGATCCACCTCTGGTGACAGGGGCGTTTTAAAGACACGCACGCACGCACGCACGCATCCACGCAAGCACACACGCAAGTCTGTATGTCCATAAGTGTGTGTGTGTGTGTGTGTGTGTGTGTATGTGTGTGTGCCTGTGTGTGTGTGTGTGTGTGTGTGTGTGTGTGTGTGTGTGTGTGTGTCGGGGATACATCGATTTTTTTTTTTGGCATGGAATAAGGGGTTTTGGCTCATCACGGTATAGACTCAATGGCGTCTTGATTAATGCCCTCCAAGAGAATGATCTGTGTATCCCAGACAGTTTTTTTATTTTGTGTCCAAAATTCGACCTTGTACCATAATAAATCCATCCAGCGGAGCGACAGCTCGGTGGACGTGTTTTCACTGGACGGTTCAATAACAACATGCCCCAGTTCAAGTTCGTTCTTTTTCCGGGAAGATCTCTTCACGTTCCACGCGGTTAAAAGTCAGAAATGAAGGATTTGAACGGTGGCGACCGCTTGTATTATTGCTCGTTCTGCTTTTCAAAGAGCTGTACCGGTAATTAAAGAGCAATTACGACAACTTGCGCGCCTTGGAAACTTTAACGGTAGCCTCGGAGCGTTGAAAAAAGCCGAGAGGAGCCCCGCCCACTAGAGAAGCATATCCTCTAGGGAGCGACTCAAACTCATGCAAACAGACGCTCACACGTACGAGGCATGCAAAGAAGATTCAAAGACGAATGCAAACTTACACAGGCACCTTCTGTTAATGCACACATCTGGACACACACGTGCACATTTGCTTAAACACACATGACACACAGATAGGTCCACATGGGTGCGCGCAAGCACGCACGCACACACACACACACACACACATGCACACACACACACACGCACACACACACACACACACAGTGCCTGACACCCATTAGGACCCTGAGGACGCAGTGATTCTGTTTCTCCTTCATGTGGCTTTGCTTATTCATCTCCTCCAGACAATGGCCTGTGTGTGTGTGTGTGTGTGTGTGTGTGTGTGTGTGTGTGTGTGTGTGTGTGTGTGTGTGTGTGTGTGTGTGTGTGTGTGTGTGTGTGTGTGTGTGTGTGTGTGTGTGTGTGTGTGTGTGCGTATGTGCGCGTGTGCGTGTGCGTGTGTGTGCGTTGTGTGCGCTCGCGCGCGCGTGTTTTTGATGGATACAATGGCATTCTGTGCACACCGGTAAATGTACGTCAGTGTGTAAAGGTTCTCCATTCCTCACCTTAATGAATAACTGGGAACATTCATTATTCAAATCTTCCATCAACGGCCTCATATCAGGAACAAACCAAAGCACACAATAACCACGTCTTACCTGTTCCTGCTAATTAAACACCTGGCATTAGGCCACCATTTAGTTTTCAGATTCATAGATTTACTGTTGAGTTATATCATTGGTTGTGCTCAAACATCATAACTGACTTATATGTATTATATATTTATTGTTCATCTTTATTAATTTATTTTGCATTTGAATGATTATGTGTGATGTGAATAATCATTTTGCGTCCACTTTGCTTTCCCCGACTCTCATTGGGTGAACGGATCGTTCCAATCAAGGGCGGCGGCCGCCGGTGTATTTAAGGAGCTCGTTCTGCTTGTAGGAGAGAGAGCGACGGTTGTGTGTGCGGCTCGCTGCGAGGCGGGTTCCCTTGAGTTTTGTTATCGCGGCAGAACAAACATTAAGGCCTACAACGACAATGGGTTTTTTTTGGACGCATTTATTTCCCAAATAAATGAGGTGAGTTTTGCCCTCCAACCTCCCCCTATGACCTCCAGACATTTTCACCGTCAACACCATCCTTCAGTAGTAGGGTTACCCCCGCCCCCAGGTGAGGCTCCCGTGAGGTTTCCTTTTGCGCCGATGGTCCCGGTTCGTGTCTTCCCTTCCTCCCGGGGAGCGATCAGCTCTGCAGCTCACGGGTTTCCATAGTCCCTGGGAATCTTATATCAAACGGAGCTATTAACAGGGCTGTAAGCGAGCTTAGTGTGCGTGTGGTTGTACGGTGGAGAGAGAAGAGAGAGAGAGAGAGAGAGAGAGAGAGAGAGAGAGAGAGAGAGAGAGAGAGAGAGAGAGAGAGAGAGAGAGAGAGAGAGAGAGAGAGAGAGAGAGAGAGAGAGAGAGAGAGAGAGAGAGAGAGAGAGAGAGAGAGAGAGAGAGAGAGAGAGAGAGAGAGAGAGAGAGAGAGAGAGAGCGAGTGTGTGTGTGCACTAGAAAGAGCGACAAAGACTGAGATCATGGTGTTATTCACTTCTCTGTGTTGATTTATTTCATCGTTTCATTTTATTGTATTGTCCATTAGTAAACGTCGAAATGCAAGGCTGGCAAAGCTCCACCCACGTCACACGAGAGAAAGGAAGAGGGTGAAAAAAGAGAAAGCGTGTAATTGAACTCCGTGGGGCTCCTGTCGTCCTGCCAAGACAGTAGGAGCCCGGGGCCAAACAAACAGGTGTCGATCTGGGCGGGGCCACAAACTGATCTGCCGCAGATAGGGTGTCCCCGAACGGAACATGGGAGTGCCCTGGCCCCGGCCCCAATGACAAAATACATACATACTGTAGATACAGTATATACTGTATATCCTGTATATACTATGTATACTTTATATACAGTGTATATATATATTGTAGATAGTATATATACTGTATATACTGTATATGTGTGGCTTGGCCTTACATGAGGCATGGTTATACTAAATAAAATGACATTTTACACTTAGTCTTGCGGTGACCTGCAGTAAGTACTGTAAGTCAGGCGGAGCAGAGCCCTGCATCACAGTCATCGTTAGTAGAACCTGGGATGTACCGATCCGATATTCAGTGTAGGCATCAAGTCCCACATTGGCCAAAACGACTGGAAAGGATATCGGAAATGATATGTGTTGTAATCCGATACCATGGTCTTCCGGACATCGCTCAAACTGAACTTTATACCTGAATACAAGGAAGCAGCGTTTATTGTACGAGCCATGTCACAAGCTTTGTGTGTCAACGGGTTGATCGTGAGTATTTCTTGGGATGGTTCTCATAAGCAAATGAACAGCTTAGTTGCTTAAAAATACAGGAGCGGAATAGACGATAGTTAAGGTATCGGCATCAGCACTGGATGGGAAATAAAGAAGCGGTGTCGTCCCATCCCTAATAGAAGCCAAAGTAGGACGAGATTATCCAGAGTTAAATCAGCTTTACTACTTTGTTTTTGAAATGACACAAACAAAGGATTGGAAAAAGTCAGGGTTTATCAGCCCAGATGAAACAAAACCCAGTCTGCGGAATAAAGGGTTCTCTCCTTGACCTCCTTTATTTAAATGCACGCAAACAAGAGACGTCTCCAGGAAAACGTGGTCCCCGCTGAACTCCTGAACTCT
>NC_137203.1:3970031-3975031 GCF_960531495.2 Zeus faber
TCCACGGCGAGAGGCGAGGAACTGCGACTGGACCGCCTCCAGCTGACAAGCATCTACTCGGCGGGATCCCCCCCCCCGCCGGCCCGATTCTGATTGACGGGGGGTTGTCGGCCGAGGGCGTCAAAGCCTCGACGCCGAGCCAAGACAAAGACGCTTTGATGTGCCCGTTGGGAGCTCGCCCCTCGGCAAAACACGACCGGGGGAACGTGTTGAGCCACTGTGCTCCGGTTGCCGTCGGAGTCAGGAGCTTTCTTTTTTTCACTGTTTTGATAAAGCTCCTTTCAGCTTTGATGGAGAGACAACGCTGAAGGCCTTTGGAGGATGAGTGACACCTCACATTTCTGTTTGTTCTGCCGGTATCACCACGTCAACGGGCAGGTTTCTTGGACTGCATGTCGTTTGAATATAGAAGCGCCCGTTGACTTGGGTGTAATGTGTCTAATATCGCCCCGTCTGTCAACGCGGTCTTCAGCCGGTTTACGAGGGCTTTTGTCGTTCCCTTGGTGATAAACCTGTCGGTGTTACCACTATGACACCTTAACAGCTTGATTTATGGCGTCGGGGACCAGGCCGGGGTCAAATTCTGTCTGAATCAATCTAAGGAATCTCAGGAACGGCTGATTGGGCTTGTTCATCACAATAGAACCACAGTCTCCATGCAGAGCACACCTCACCCCTTGGCAGCGGAGCCAGCCACACCTTTGTGCGCTGAAACCAAAATAGCTGCACTTTTGGCCGCCAGATTTTATCAGCGGGCGCCGATTGAAAAAAGCATGACGCCGACATATTGCCTTCCTGGTGAGGCACTTTTGACTGTCCTTTGATGGTCACCACATGTGATTTGCCCGAGGCGTCGTCACAGCCGAAACCGGCCGGGGCAGCGTCTCCGCTCGGAGGACCACGCCCTGTCCGCCGCAGGCCGAGGCTTGGTGAGGAGCTGCTGCCGCACTTGTCCCGCGCCGAGTCTACGGCGGCCGCGAGATACGGACGTAGCGAGAAGGGAAGTTGGAAGACACGTCGGTTAACGTCGGCGCTGTCAAAGTGAGCGCATGTGTTCCTTATTTTATATTATTAAATCGCTGTTCATAGCACAACCTCACAACACCTTATCGTACCATGAATCCAGTGGGGGGAACGTTTCAGCTTCATAAAAAAAAAAAAAGGGTTGAACCTCACTTCTCAAACAGAAACCTCACAGTATTGTCTTTGTGGCGTCTGGAGCTGAACGTTTTATCAGGTTTTTCAGGGTTTTATTGACTCTTTTACGCTTCTGCAAATCAGCTCTTTTTGGTTAAATCCATGTTAACGTACAGCAAGAGACTAGAAACAGGAAGCTGCGTCTCGTCCTGCCTGCTGTAGCCAACGTTAGGCTCTGGATGTTCTGCGGCAATTACAAGATGTAGTTAAAGTGGTAATTTTATCAACAGTAAAGCGTTCAGCAGGTTGTAGCCTGAACATATATAGTTATAAATGATGGGAAGCGGTTTGTTATTAAGGTCTGGGTTGAAAAATATCCATCCCATCCTTCAACACCTGAGCAAATTCAGTTCATCTGAAAAAGTTATTGGGTTTTTTAGCGCATTCAACCCGCTGATCCCGCTGAGAACCCCCATCCTGCCTCTACGCTGAAGATAATGTGGACACACCGCACTCCCCTGTCCCTGCACACATTCCATTTCCTGTTGTATCCGCCTCGCAGCGTTCAAGCACGTACGCAGAACACGCCCAAGTTAGAGGAGTGAGATATGCAAACAAACTAGTCAGCTGCTGGTTGTTGTTGCCGTGTTTTGTTTACTGAAGCTTCGTTTTCTCAAGCCACACCTAGAAGGTGTGCGTGTGTTTAAGCAAGCGCATGTGTTGATCTGTGGAATTGTATGTGTGTGTGTGTGTGTATGTGTGTGTGTGTGTGTGAGAGAAAGAAACAGCGAAAGTACTTGCAAGCATGGCTGTGTATGAGAATTTCTTAGGGTGTGTGTATACCTCCGGGTGTGTGCGTGCGCGTGTGTGTGTGTGTGCGTGCGCGCACAGCGGACGGTGCGAATACCACTCAGGCCCCGCCCTCCTTCGTGCGTGCGGCCGGTGGAGGTCCGAGCGCATTGTTGTCCGGCGCTGACCTCTGACCCCTCCGCTCAGCTCCGCCCACACCTGCGCCCCGAGGGAAATACCTCCCTGTTTGTCCGAGCGGCTTCCAGAGGACATCGGATTGATTCTTATCTCTCTCTCTCTCTCTCTCTCTCTCTCGCTCTCTCGCTCTCTCTCAGCTCTTTTTTTTTTTTTTCGTCTACCTCCCGTTTGCTGGAATTGCCCAGTCTAATCGTCCGGCGCCATTAGGGAATTAAAGGCATCGATTAGGAGGGGAGCTGCTCCTCTAGAATGTTTGCCAATGCGAGCGGGTGCACGCTCATTATTCAGTGTGTGTCAATGGAAACGGGGGAAAATAAATTAGCCAGTCAGCCTGCTTGACACTCAGGAATGACGATTATTCCAAGCCAAGGGTTCGACTGGGGTCAACTTCACACGGCGCTGTGCAGATGGCATGTGCAGTAATGTGCGCGCAGATGTGATGTTATCACTGGAACCAGCTCAACTGCTGTCATCTGAGCTCCATGTGCAGCGTGCGCGCGTGCGTGCGTGAGCGCGTAGAGCTGCACATAAGATCACATTCATTTTCTTTTTTTTCCTGGGAATCAATAGAACTAATTTTGACCCTAGAATAAGCTAATAAGGTGGAGAATGAGGATTAATGCTCATGAACACAACCCTGAATCTTGAAATTGCTTGATTTGTTTTCCCAGCAGTTTAAAACATGACTTGAGTTTTCTAATATTGAAAAAACACAGGTATTCACATTCTTGTCTAGTTCATATATTTAGAATTTTAATCTCTTAACTGATTCAATCTCTAACCTTTAATTTGATGAATCTTCTGTCGATCGGTTGATTGATTATTTGTGTGTGTGTGTGCGTGCGTGTATGTGTGTGTGTGTCTGTGTCTGTGTCTGTGTGTGTGTGTGTGTGTGTGTGTGTGTGTGTGTATGTCTGTGTGTGTTTGTGTGTGTGCGCAGCCTGTCAACCTAAAATGTAGCTTCCGTCCCTGTGGCGGCACGCCAGCCTGTGTTTGGTCACCAATGGCTGCATTTCTTCCACTCTCTCATCAATAGAAACGGAAACGATGCAAATTGTAAACCCTGGCTACGCAAAGCCTGGAATCCGGTCAGGACCGAAACGCAAATCAATCCGGACCCCAGGTCAAATTTCCACCGTAGTCAAATGGAGTCAAATGCGGAATGTGGGAAGGCAACACCAGCTGCCTCGGGGGAGGTCTTGGCAGGTGTTTTACCACCTGCAGAGACACAGCAACGCCCTGCGATGGTTGGCGATCCTGGTCTTTAATATCCGACCCCTTCCGTGCCCCGTACGCCGCTCAACCACAGCAGTCAGCGTTTGGTGTTGAGCTCGGCTCCAGAGCGCCGGGGCCGCGTGCCTCCATCGCGCCGCGCTGTTCCCGACAGCTGCCTCGAGTTGGGCAGAGGTTGCAGACGTCGATGGTCACCGGAATTGTTCTGGACCTCTGTTGATGATGTCAACATTCACGAGTGGACGTAATAAAAAACAAACAGTACCCCCGGTGCTACCCCTACACCATCTGGACCGGCTTTGTGGACGCCATCTCTCATGGGCTCGCTTGGTGCCGTGCTGTTTGAAAATCAAAGCGAGGGCGGCGGACGTGTCCTGCAGCGCTTTGTCTTTGAGTCCGTTTTTGGAAGATGTTTGTAGTAACCGGAACTTTAGAATTGAGCAACAATTATTATCGTGTATTTTGCATTTTACTTTCTTCTCAGTTACATTTGACTTTCTACTCAGTTACGTTTGACTTTCTACTCCGTTACATTTGACTTTATACTCGGTTACATTTGACTTTCTTCTCAGTTACATTTGACTTTCTACTCAGTTACATTTGACTTTCTACTAAGTTACATTTGACTTTCTACTCCGTTACACTTGACTTTCTACTCAGTTACATTTGACTTTATACTCGGTTACATTTGACTTTCTACTCAGTTACATTTGACTTTCTACTTGGTTACATTTGACTTTCTACTCAGTTACATTTGACTTTATACTCGGTTACATTTGACTTTCTACTCAGTTACATTTGACTTTCTACTTGGTTACATTTGACTTTCTACTCAGTTACATTTGACTTTATACGCGGTTACATTTGACTTTATACTCAGTTACATTTGACTTTGTACTTGGTTACATTTGACTTCCTACTCAGTTACATTTGACTTTCTAGTCAGTTACATTTGACTTTATACTCAGTTACATTTGACTTTCTACTCAGTTACATTTGACTTTCTTCTCAGTTACATTTGACTTTATACTCGGTTACATTTGACTTTCTACTTGGTTAGATTTGACTTCCTACTCAGTTACATTTGACTCTCTACTCAGTTACATTTGACTTTCTACTCAGTTACATTTGACTTTATACTCGGTTACATTCTGCGCTTCTTTCTCCACGTTTGAAAGAGAAAAGTGGTCTGTGATTGGGTGGCGTCCCTCCTGCCGTCCTCCCCGCTCCCTGCTGCTGCTGTTGATGTCGGTTCTGCTTCTCCCTGTAATTAGCGCGGTGTTGTTAACACTGGGTTAATCACGATGACAATAAAAACAGTGAAAATATCACCCCAAACACGCTGCGGCGCCCGGAGCCACTTCTGAACTGAAGATGAACCGCCGTGAACCCTGTGGTCCCGTTTCATCGACTGGGAGCAAATTAAAAGCAGTATTGACTCACTTTGACGAGATCTGACTCCCCCCGTTTGGATGGATTTTGCAGTCTGAGGCCCTTACGCGTGACACCAGTTTTCTACACCTGTTGTGCACACGAACACACACCTTGCACAACCCTCACACACTGACGCACCTGCCTAAACAAACGCAGAAATCCAGTTTGGCTGGAGGTGCCCGGAGGCTTCCCCGCGCGGTTCCTCTTCG